>NC_133487.1:17859642-17870622 GCF_025370935.1 Choristoneura fumiferana | reverse complement strand
ACATAAGTATACATGCAAATATATAAAAATGAAGTCGGTAAAATTAGAATTTACAATACGATATACATATACTTGAAGTTATTGTTTACAGCAGCACATTGATCATTCAAAGTTTTATTAATAAATTAAATTAAATAATTTAAAAGAAATAATGTCAAATACTGAATGTCAATTTAAATAGAAATATATTAATAATTAAATAAGGAATTCTATTATGTCTAATCTAGTGCCCTTGCAAAATATTCGTCAATTGTATAATAAGGTCTGCCTAAAAAATATAGCTTCAGTTTTCTGTCAAATGTACTTGCATCGCTACAGTCTTTTATGTCCTCGTTTAAATTACGTAGTATCGTAGTATCGTTTAAATGTAGTACCTATCAACAACTACCAGCGTTTTTGGAAAGACCATCATTGCCAAGAAGTATGCGCCGCAAGAAACTTGGCAAAAACTAATTTCTTCAAAGCAATAAAGAGCCATTCCACCCTGTATGAGACAATAGACTCCAAAAATAATTTATTTTACGAAACTCCCCGCACCACAAGCTTCGTGTCAGATGAAATGTCTGATAGAAAACAATTCTGACGCTAGCTGTCACATAGCAAACGCAATAATAGAATCGATTTCTTCGAGGGAAAGTTATCTAACTAACTTGTGGCACGCACACTACAAACTGGAACCCACAGAACTAATAAAAAGAAGAATAGAAGCGCCACGCAACTTTCTGCGCATATGGCAAAAAAGTAATGTACTTATGTATTTTCCCAGCTCAATCACAATACAAAAACCGGCCAAGAGGGTGTCGTACACGCCCAGGATAGGGTGCCGTAGCCATTACGAAAAAATCAAATAATATTTTTCTAAGGATTTCGTATTGTGTACTGAATCTCCATGTTTAGGTATATTTTATACCTTAGGCGGCTATTTACTCTTAAAGTACTAATAATTCTCAAGCAAACTTAGCCGTTATAGTTTTCCTTGAAAGTTTGATATACTTACTACCATCCTGATTTTTTCAAATTTTTCCACCCACCAGTTTTATTTTTAGAGGGGGGGGAATGCTCGATTTTCATGAAAATGTGCACTTTCAAGTAGAATAAATTTCGCAAACAACTAAAATGGTTTTAAAAGTCCTATATCAAACGATACCCACATTACAAGATTAGATGAGAAAAAAGAAGTTCCCCGCTTTACGTCTATGGGAGGTACCTACTCGCAGTTTGGCAGAGGTTTATAGTTATAAGTATTTCTGTACTTCTTTTATTTTTTATTTGAGTAAATAAATAATTAAAAAAAAATGTTTTTAATTTTTTATTGTACCATTTTGTCGGCATAGTTTATATATTAATATTATATTCATGCAAAATTACAGCTTTCTATCATTGATAGTCCCTGAGCGAAGCCGCGGACGCATAGACAGACAGACATGGCGAAACTATAAAAAAACTGATGCAAACTACAAAAACTTTACCCACTGGTAAGTAGTGAAATCATACTTTTAATGTTCATTTAATCTCACAGCAGTTCATCGATCGAACCAAAAAATAATAAATAAACAAGGCGGGCTGTAAAAGCGCTTTACCGCCCGCAAGTAGGTTAACAGGGCTCTCTAATCATTTTATAGTTCGGCCGCCAACCCATTTCTATGTTTACTGATGATATCTTTTAACTGTTACCGTTAAACTATTTTTGCTGTCCAAAGGAAATACAAACATCTATAGTCAAAGGCCGTTATGAATTAAATCCTGACACATTGCAAAACTATGAAGTTTCTGAATATAAACATTTATGAACATGGATAGTAACTTTGGTGCGGGTGTTCTTAAAACACAATTACAACACTGCAATGATGCAAATTACTCTTTAATTTAGTGGTGATGTAAATTTAAAATACCATGTGAATAAATTATTTTAGTGGGTAATCTAATTGTAACAAAAAATATTCGTTTTTATTTACTTAAATAAAATTTCACTTGTCACTCAGGGGTGTTCAACCGCTGCCCTTGATGTTAAATCAAACAACGCGTTCTCGGCGAATGACAAATATATAATTTGACACCCTTTTTATATTGCTAGGAAAAATCTCGCCAGCGCGATTCAGGTTGATTAATTTCCCTTACAGCGACAATCTATCGGCACATAAAACTAATCAAAATACATATTACGGCTATACACAGGGCAATATTAACTCTTCGAATCTCCCGCCAGTTACAAGTTAGCGTTATACTGGTCATAATCGTCATGGAGCAAAATATTGTTGAACATCCAACCTTTCTAAATGTAATTTTTTTTTTTTTTTTAAAAATTGATTTCGTAAAACTTCTGACAATTCGAAATCCCAAAACAATCCATGAAAATTGACTGCGTTCTATCTGACATTGATTATATCAGTAAACTAAAGAGGTCTGGATAAAAACACTGCAGAAATAAAAAATACAAAAAGATTCCAAAAAACCAATCTTAATTTGATTGCTTAGTAACGATATCTCTTGTCCGGGTGAGCGGTTAGTTCCAATGGAGTGCCGAAAAAGTTTCTCGATGAGGGCTACGGCATAGATGTCGCTAGCGTCACTGCTTAAGTGGCTAAATAAGAAACAAACAAGCTGAGATGTGAGGTGCATAGGGGAAATTCGTGTCGGTACCGTTGACCATCAGTGGTGTAGCGGTATAGCACGCGGTACGGATTACCGAGGACCTGGGTTCGATTCCCAGTGATGGTCTTATTTTTCTGGTTTTTCTGTGCATCTATTTCAGTTGTATTTTAAAAAAACACTGTATCATGACGACATACGTCTGTCATTGGCACCAAAGTTACGCTCCCTGATATAATTAGGAACTTCATAGTAAAGATGTGCAATGTGTCAGGATTTACTTTTTAACGGCCGGGATTATATCGAGTGTGGCCGGGGTTAAAAGAGCAAAAAATTAAAACATAGATCGTCTTCGTCAAACTGAACAACATTAGTTCAGCGACTTTTAAAAATAATGGAGTCTTTGAATTTCTCTTTTTCATACAAATTAAATACTGCTATCAATGTACGCCATTCTAGAACACAACTGACGTCGCCCACGCTACTAACATCAAGCATTTTGCTTTACATTGCTTCTCCGAATAAACTTAAAAGACTAATAAGAATTTAAAACATAATTATTTTTGAAAGTCGCTGAACTAATGTTGTTTAGTTTGACAAGATGATCTAAGTTTTAATTATTTGCTCGTATTACAGGTCACACCCGGTAACTATACAATTTTGACTAATAAATGAAATCATCCATCATCATCATCATCCCAGCCTATATACGTCCCACTGCTGGGCACAGGCCTCCTCTCAGAACAAGAGGGCTTGGGCCATAGTTCCCACGCGGGCCCAGTGCGGATTGGGAACTTCGCACGCACCATTGAATCGCTTCGCGGGTTCGTGCAGGTTTCCTCACGATGTTTTCCTTCACCGCAAAGCTCGTGGTAAATTTCAAATGTAAATAAATGAAATAATAAATAATAATAAAATCATTTATTTTCTCCTCACAAAAGTACACAGCAATAGTTATGAAAAATATATTATGTAGGTTTAGAATAAGTAGGTACTGGTAACTTTTATGAAGGACTGGAGTCTGAACTAGGTAAACCCTGTATTACAGATCTCCAGGCCCGCATCCTGGAAACTCACTGATAAGCGCTGACAATTTCAGTCAGGTATAATAAACATGAGAATAAAGTTTTCAGAATTTTTATTGAAGGAGCAATGAGGAGGAGGAGAAGGAAGGGTAATGTGGAGGAGGAGCGTTGCGGGCAACCGGTGGATGCAAGTGACGAGTTGTGTTAATTGTGGCGTTCTAAACGGGAGGTTTTGTTCAGCAGTGGACGTCTTTCGGCTGATGACGATGATGATGATGGTCTATTATAGGTATATCTTAGGTCATCATCATCAGCCGGAAGACGTCCACTGCTGAACAAAGGGCTCAAGGTCTTTCCATTAAGATTGTTTTTTTGGAATCTTTTGTATTTATTTCAATTCCAAATTTTTTGTTACTTTACGGCCATCCCGTAAAACTTTTTAGTTTACTTAATGGCTAATTGAAACAACACAAGCTGAATATGAGTGCATAGGAGAAATTCGTGTCTGTATCGTTGTCCAGCGGTGGTGTTTTTTTTTTTTTTTATTTGACTTGATGCAAACGAGCAAGGCTCCTGATGGTAAGATCACACCGCCCATAGACACCTGCAATACCAGGGGGATTGCAGATGCGTTGCCAACCTAGAGCGCCTAAGATGGGATACCTCAAGTGCCAGTAATTTCACCGGCTGTCTTACTCTCCACACCGAAACACAACAGTGCAAGTACTGCTGCTTCACGGCAGGATTGCGAGCAGATGTAGCAATCCGGCGGACCTTGCACAAGGTCCTACACTGCAGCTGCTGGTGTACGGTATGCACGAATGCGAGACCTGGGTTCGTTTCCTAGCGCTGGTCTCATTTTTTCTGTTTTTCTGTGCATCTATATTTCAGTTTGTATTTCGGTAAAGGCCTTCCCTTTAGAACGACACAATGAACGACAACTCCCACTTGCATCCACGCTTGCCCGCCATTCCCACGATATCGTCAGCCCACCTAGTGGGAGACTTGCCATCGCTTCATCTTCCGCATAGTAGGCAAGGGGTCCGTATGTCTAAGTTTTTTTTATTCGACTGGATGGCAAACGAGCAAATGGGTCACCTGAACATGAAACTACCTACTGTAAGACTTACTCATATTAAATGACATTGTAACGGATAACTCACGTCTTAAACCGAGTTTAGCTCGACATGTTTCGGGCTATTTCGTAGTCCTTCTTCTCAGGAGCACGCGACTCGGCTGCTGCCGCAACACGCACACTACGAGCCACCGCTCTGCTCGCGCGACTGCCCGACGAAACTAACACCGGCGCACAACTACCCGCATTTTTATCGTCATTTTTTTAATAGCCCGAAACATGTCGGTTCGGTAAAACGTGAGTTATCCTTTACAATATCATTTAATATAAGTGGGTCTCCTGATGGTCATAATCATCTGCAACACCAGGGGTATAGGCCTAAGATGGGACCTCAAGTGCCAGATTTCACCGGCTGTCTTACTCTCCACGTCGGAACACAACAGTGCAAGCACTGCTGCTTCACGGCGGTTAGCGACCAAGATGGTGGTAGCAATCCGGGCGGACCTTGCACAAGGTCCTACCACCTGCAAAAGTATTTTAGTTCAAAAATACCTTGACTCAGACATCGTTCGCTTTAAAATTACGCGCACCGCACGATTGTTGTTCACGCGTTACGCAGCTAATGGAATACGGTCGCAACTTTTCATTATCCTCTCCATTCGGCGTATGAAGGGATGGAACACATCGATGCCCGGCGGAGAGCTAAGGCTGTGGCCCACAGAACTCAACTCGTGGCTCGAGGTATCGTGCATAGATGTCATCACTTGCGATTTTCTTCCAGAATTAACCTTTTACGTCTTTCCTGCTGTTACTCGTAAAGTAGACGATTTTGTACGCCAAGCTAGGAAAATTAGACAGTAAGCAATGGGCGGTCTTATCGCTATAGAGCGATCTCTCTCAGCCGACTGTTGAAGACATTTTTACTTTTCTTGATAATAAGATACTAAATTTCTCATCATCATCATAACAGCTGTAGGACGTCCATTGTGCTCATAGGCCTCCCCATATAAAACCCTATATTCAGTTCGTTACATTTTTACCCGACTGCCGAAGGACAGTTGAGTGTTTCGAAGATATATGTATGTATGTATGTGTCTATTTCTTTAGTCCTTTTTGTAGCCTTAACGACTGGATGGGTTTCAATATCCATATCTACTTATAGTATATATATATATATAATATATATATGTATATATAAATAAATCAGTGTTTCTGTTATGTTTTGTCCGTCTTTACGCCGTAACGGAGCGACGACGACGTGATTTTGGCATAGATACCTTATCGAGAGTATAGGCAACTTTTCATCCCATACAGTGTTCCCGAGGGAACAGCGCGCGACAAACCGATACCACGGGCGGAGCCGCGGGCAAAAGCTAGTATAAATAATTATCAACACTGTCGTAGTGACATAAGGTTGTATAATATTTCAAAATGGTTTACGTGAAAAAAATATTGTACCATGGCACATGATTTATTTGGATCCGGTCGATTGATTTGAAATGCAGCGGTATCTATCTAACGATCGATTTAGATTTCAAAAATAAGGATGGATAATTATTTTTTAACTAAATATAACAATGAGAGCTAATAATTAGCTAATTCTTACACATGTAACACTTTTAAACCACCGTTTTCATAAGAAAAAGTATGAAATAAAAACAAATTAAATGAACAAACAGGGCAAGCTAAAAAATAACTTGTAAAAATCACAAAGACGACTGCCTCTAAACAGGAAAAATAAGTAGTTTAGAACTCTGTTAAGTAACTTGTACTTCAACAGTTAAGATCCATTCAAAATCTCCCACCCACTCTTGAAGTTTACTTAAGTTCTCTAGAACTACACATTTTTCCTTTTTAGCTTCCTTCTAAATTTCGATATTATTATTTTTATTTTTTTCTTTTACGGCCTAGGTAATCAGTGGCAATTTTGCAGTATTATTTTCCCTAGTGACATATAGTTGTAAAACAATGAAAGTCCTCGCCGTTTGTAATAAACTCTGATAAAGTTTGAACTGTTAAAATGCATAGCGTGCTACCCAGTGCACGCGATGCCCGAAGCCTCTAGTTACAGAGGTCGCCATGATCACAAGCCAAACGTGTTATTATTGCCGTCGCTTTACCATCTCTTTCTGTTACGATCTTATACCGTTCATCATCATCATGAGCCTACAGCAGTCCACTGCCGGACATAAGCCTCTTCCATAGCGCGCCACAACACTCTGTCTTCAGCGCCTCCCATTCATCCGCCGCCAGCGACCCTCACCGTGCCACAGGACGTCCTACAATACGTTGTCCCTTCCGTGGTCTCCATTTGAGGACTTGCCTGCTCCACCGTTCATCGGTCCTGTGATAGACGATACCGATATCGGAGCGGCGGTGCGGTTAGCGTCAGTGTTTTCAGATTATTCGAGCCGATATCGGATCATATTTCATACATTTTACTTGCCCTGATATCGCATCGGCGTCTGATACCGATATCGGATCGGATAATCTGAAAACGCTCTGACGCTAACGGCACCGCCGCTAATAACGCCTCAGCCTAAAGTAATAACCTTGAGTTTGACATCCGATACCTTTGACACGTGTTTACCCGTATGTACATTATGTTCTTGTATTTGCTTTCTTTCCCTTTCGTAAATAAATACCGGTTAGGCTCAAGTTATATGGGTGCGATTCACTTTACGCCGTTTCCCGGAACATGGTGGTAAAAGGAGATTTCTGCCACGTTGAACTCGAAAACAGCTTTGATGAAAATATTACAGTAATTAAGGTAATAGGGCACTTAATCTGGGTAAAAAATATAATTATATTTCATTCATCGGTTAGATTATCGGAAAATATAACAATCTCGAAATTTCAACCGCTGTTTAGAGTCTTAATAAGTTTTTGGTAAACATTTCATTTTTAATAGAAGCTTCTTTTGCTGAATGTACTTTTTGTTGACTGTACTTGTATTGTTACCCCAAACTACATTGGCATACCAAACTTTAAGTCGTGCCATTAACCGTTGAAGAGTTCCGTCCCCGGAGACTGACTACCAGGATGTCACTACCTGATTATTGTATTGTCACGCAATTTACATAAGTATACCAAATTTCAAGTCAATTCAACTACTGGAAGTCGGTCGAATTTAACTTGTAAGATTTGATTAGAGAGAGACAGAGGGAGAAACTAATAAAAGCTTGTAAAATTTGCCGTTTTTAATGCAACGTTAATGAAGACAGCAATGTAATTTTTGGAAAATCCTATGTCAATTTTTGTTTAAGGATTTGGATGAAATTGGATGTGAAGATAACTGGACATCTGAATGACACACAGGCCAGCGCAGGCTACTTTTTATCCCAATATTTCCACGGGCTCCACCAACCCCAACCTATCCACTCACATGCTTTTGGCAACTCTAGTTGCCCTTCAACCCTCTTATTTTATTAATGAATAGAGTTCAACTCAAAATTAAAATCATGTGAGTGGCTATACACGTCCCACTGCTGGGCACAGGTCTCCTCTCAGAATGAAAGGGCTTGTGCCGTAGTTCCCACGCGGGCAACAGGATCGGGATAAAGACCCAAAATATCCACCGCTAGGATTAGAGACCACTAAATGGGGTGGGTATTTTAAGCGCAATGATATTGAAATCCACGATGTAATTGGAAGTCCTGTGGGAATTTTGTAAATTCCGCAATATCTATTCAATGAGGTGAGGGCGAGGGCTATCGTTTTTTGTCTTTCTAGATGGCGCCACTGTTGCGTGAGGTTTTAAGTGTGGCTTTCAAACTCGGTTAATACGGGCGTGAAAACAAAGTTTAGATTAATATCATATTTAATACACCTTAACACACACACACACAGAAAACCAGCGTTACTGCACATAATGTGCGGCAACACATGCTGAGTGGAGACCCTTTTTGGTATCCTGCCGTGTCACCTAGTAACATAATTTTAGTGCTAGTTCTAGTCTTAGTTTTAGGTGATACTTTTTGGAGCCAAAATAAACTTTTCTTTCTTTCTTTCTTTTCTTAAAACCGTATATAAAAATATCGTGCCACCACAGTGTTGCGTAGTCCCGTTTTGTTCGGAAAAAAGGGAGGACAAAAGTTTCCGAAAAACAAAACTGTCTCAAAACACAGACATTCATTGCCCCGTAACGCATAATTGCCATAATTAATTTCAGGTAATGCAAAATATTCACAAAATTATTCTAATTATAAATAAACCCGCGTAGCTCACCCAAAAACTATGAGATTTGACATTTCGGAGACCTCACGCTACACTAGCGCCTCTAGCGGCGAATTCATACGCGATAACCCTCATTGTCGGACCTAAGGGCCAGTACAGACAGACTGCATTCCAAGTGCAACATAACTACCAACTGCCGACTAATACATTTGTCATTGCAGTTCCATTGCAGTCGGCACAACTGCACGCTGACTGCGATAAAAATGTATAAGCAGTGTCGAGAATAGGGGTTACGTTGCAGTTGGAATAGTCCGTCTTACCAGGAGTAAAGTCTAGTTGCAAGCAAATTAATGTTTCGTTCCTTCCCTTTATTAATTTAATTCGCCCCGTATAATTCACTTCATTCGTTTGTTTCACCGGATCGGCGGGAACCTGATCAGTATTCGCAGCGATTGCGCCACTTTAGCATTAACTAGTTTGGTGCTCGCTCGCCGAGAGAATATTTTTAAGATCTAGGCCAACTTGAAGTTAATTTGCTACAGACATCTTAAAATACGTGTGAAAGATCATCATTATCATCAGCCTCTTAGCCCACTGCTGGACATAGGCCTCTCCAATTCCACGCCACTGAGCACGATCCTCGGCCACTCTCATCCAGTTCTTGCCAGCCACCTTGAGAAGATCATCGCTCCACCTAGTCTGAGGGCGTCCCACGCCATGCTTGCCGATCCGCGGTCTCCACTCAAGAGCTCGGTTACCCCAGTGGTTATCGATTCTTCGGCTGATATGGCCGGCCCACTGCCACTTCACTGAAACATCACTTCAGGGACAATTTATAGCATTAACGAGGTAGGAAGGAAGCGTTCAATCAATAACACCAAACAAAACGGTGACCGTATTGTCTAATGCACTGGCGACACCTTAACTAGGTCACTGAGACCTGATAAGAGGCCGCATTATGTTGAACCAAAAAGTTGTAATTACTATGGTGAAAGCACATTGGACTATTTGACTCCTCGAATTTTTAATACCATAAGGTTTCCGTATGATAATATAAGTAAAGCAGCCTTTAAGACTAAACTTAAAAATGCACTATTAGTGGTGTATACCAAGTAGCAAAAGTCGTTGTTAATTGTAGGTTGTTAATTTAACTCGGCTTCATCTTAGTGTTAATATGCATGTCTTCACTAAAATGTTAATATCATTAGCATTAGAATAACTCAAACTTCGTAAGCAATTAAGTAATGTGATTTGAGCGCGGCGCGCCAACAAACTGGTCACTCCAGCATTTATTGTATTGTGTAAATTGTAATTGTTTATATATGAATAAATGATTTCTATTCTATTCTATTCGTGGTCGCATTCTCCATCTCTTCCTATTCTCATCTCATATCGAGGGTATTCTGGCAGAACCGGATAAGTGCACAAAATTTATTTACTTATACGGTTTGGCTAGATAAATAATGCAGAAAAAATTGAGTACGCCTATGTATAACTATTTTTTTTTAAATTTTGCACTTATTCTGTTTTGCCAGAATATCCTGGATATAGTGTGACAGAAAGAAGTAGAGGAAACGATCGTGATTCAGAGTCCGTTAGATAATAATGCAGGCCGGCCAAGTGCAGATTGCAAATTTCTTACACACATCATTAAATTTCTTTGCAAGTGTGTGCAAGTTTCACGACGTTTTCTTTCACCATAAAGCCCATGGCATTTTTTTATAAAAAGGAGCAAACAGGTGCGATGCCGGCCCTTTAAGTGATTGACAGGCTCGTTTTTAGGGTTCCTTACCTTAAAAGAGAAGAAACGGAACCCTTTTAGGATCACTTTTTGCCCGTCTGTCTGTCTGTCAAGACACTTTTTCTTGGGAACGCGTGTAGGTATCAAGCTGAAATTTATAATACTGAGGTCTACTGTCCCTTGGAGCTGTGAAAAAATCAAACTTCTAAGCCGACGCAGTCAAAAGATGCAGCCGTTTATGCTGCAAATTTCCGCAAAATTCCGAAACTCGCAAGGGAATCAAAACCTACAGGGTACTTCCCATGAAATCAGAATCTTGAAATTTGATATGAAGGTAGATTATAACACAACCAACTAGAAAAGTCTGAAAAATC
>NC_133487.1:17841093-17859542 GCF_025370935.1 Choristoneura fumiferana | reverse complement strand
TACAAAAAGAAAAAAAAATCGTGTGGCCTGGATTTGAGTCCCAGTTACTTATGCTTATCTTCAGCTTTATACTTCCCGCTGGAGGGCACAGGCCTCCTCTCAGGATGGGAGAGCGTGGTCCGAAGTTCCCACGCGGGCCCAGTGCAGATCGGGAACTTCAAACACACCATTAAATTTCTTCACAGTAATATGCAGGTCTCCTTTCAATGTTTGTCTTTACCGTGAAACTCATGGTAATTTTCAAATTCTGAATAACTCAGAAGTACCTAACTAAAATCCCCGGCTCGAACCCACGGTCCTGTGCTTGAGAGGCCGTAGGTCAAACCAGTAGGCCACGCCTTTTAGTCCACATCTTCGCTTACCATTACGAATATGATTGTGATCAAACGCAGGAATATTACCACCGCCGCTCTATTTGCTTGAACAAAATACGAACTTATTCTTTCTCTGCTTTTTCTAACTATTCGCCTGACTCGAACTTGGCTAACTCTTCTTAAAACCACTCAATAATTCAAGCACCCTCGCCAAAGTGAGATAAGTGCAAAAATCGAATTAATTAACAAAGCATTTTCCTAATGAATGTTTGATGACGTAGCAACACTGTTGTTATTCGGGCTCAGATTAAAATTCACTAATTTATTGTTGGGCTGAATTGAGTTTGGGGAAACACCTCGGACATAATCATATTCAATCTTTATTTCTATTAAACGGTTTAAAACTGAAGTAAAATCTTCGAATATAATTATTAGCTGATACCCTTGATGTAAGTAAATATTTGTTTCAGCATGAAAATGTGATCTAGAACAAAGATAACAAATCAATGAATAACACACTTCAATGAAGCCAACTTCAACGTAATATGACTTGAAGCATCAAAATACCGCACGGGTACTTCGAAATATAGTTTTTACAGCAAATAAAGTCTGTTAATACACACAATACTATTTACAATGTCTTTTTTCTTCAAAAAAACCGCACCAATGTTACATCCACTAATGTTTCAAGCGAGGCTCGGAACCGGTTTATAAAATAGCGGTAAATACCGGTTTATTTCGGTTTAACTCCGAACTTTCATAAGAACGAGAACGTTTTTAAGAACTTAACTATAACCTAAATAAACCGCCGGGCTACACCGGTTTTTATTGTTCTAAACCGGTTAATCTGACAAGAACTTTATAGAAATGTTCCCTTAAAAACCGGTTTAAAAATAACGGTTTCGCGAACGAAACCAAAATGAAAAGGTTTTGCGTCAAGTACATGATAACGGTTTGGAAAGTTAACCGGTAGCCGAGCCTTGATTTCAAGTGAGCCGCTGACAGCAGAGCTGCTTTTTTATGCGTTTGAAGGCGCGAGGCAAAGGACTAGCGGCAATCAGCCACCGACAGCCAAAGAGAATGAAAATTCAAATAATAGTTCTTCATCCAAAATACTTGTCACTATCATCATCATTTCAAAAAAAAAATTTCCAAGCGATCGGTTCTGCGCTGCCGCAACTGGTTTCCATTAATTTTTGTGAGCAGGTTTTTAAATTATGATTTTCTTTCATTAAAATTAGATTCAAATTCAAATTCATGTCATTTATTCAGTAAATAGGCGGAAATGGGCACTTTTGCACGTCATTTTTATAACTACCAGCGCTTTCGGAAAGACTCTCACTGCCAAGAAGAATGCGCCGCAAGAAACTTAGCAGAAAGTATTTTTTTCAAAATAAAATAATTGCAAGTAAAATACTTAAAAACTACAGTAAGTATACAATTAAAGAAAAAATTACAAATAAGAATAATAATAATACCGGGATGTATGGAGTCCCTTAGTTACAAAACTAAACACTAACTAAGTATCGATTCAGCTATTGGATTGTTTTAAAGTGGAGCAATAACAGCTGAAAACATAATTTTGTTTAATATTTCAGTCGTTACGAAAAACTCATTTAATGTGATGCCAACACTTTGATTACGAGGTACGGAACTCTATTAACTAGAATCAGAATAACCGTCAAGTTTGTAGAAGCCAAATTGTAGTTCTACATCAAAGCGAGGGTGGCAATCAGTCTGCTATCGACATCTCGTGCGATGCAACAGATAGACAGTTTGACTCGCTTTGGAATTTGTAGTACCTAACTACTTACAACTACTGCAATATAGACATAGTTTGGATTCCACAAGTTAGAATCTATTTACACTAAGCAAGAGCGATCACTGGAAAGCTACAATATACAAGGTGTTAATTAAAAAAGAGGAAACTTGAAACACCCAGTGTCTTTTTAGTTGAAGTTAAGTTGACTGTATTTATTTTACAATTTCTTAATTATAATTTATTAAAGCAGGCGTTACTTTGTGGACGTCCATATCAATGAACAATAAATAAATAAATAAATAAATATCATGGGACACTTGACACCAATTGACCTAGTCCCAAGCTAAGCAAAGCTTGTACTATGGATACTAGGCAGCGGATAAACATACTTATATAGATAAATACAAACTTAAATAGATATTAAACATCCAAGACCCGAGAACAAACATTCGTGTTATTCACACAAATATCTGCCCCGGCCGGGAATCGAAGCTAGCATGGTGAAAGGTTGTGTTGCTCTAAGTGGATGGTTGACTTTGTAACTCATAAGCGTAGTGTAGAACTTGTGTGATCTTACAGTTTAGATGTAGATGAGAGATGAGCTGCATGAACGCACATTTGTTGCATAGAAGTAACTATCGAGAACTCGAGTAAGCAAAGTAATTGTTTATAATTCATGTACAATAATTATTTCGAAAAGTATTCGTTTATTTTGCTTAGTCAGTAATTCTACCAGATTTTTAAATCTACACTCTAAGGGGCTGTTTCACGATCCATTGTTTAGTGTTAACTGGCGGTTAGGTGTGATGCCGTCTCTATTTGTTTTGTTCGAATAGACGGAGACGGCATCACATTTAACCGTCAGTTAGCCCTAATCAATGGGTGGTGAAACAGCCCCTTAATTTGTAATTTGTCAATTGTTCTTTGCCGTTTTAATGAGACAATCAAACTAACAGAAAAACGGCCAGTAAAAAGTATGCAACTATTTGAACTCTTCAGAGCAACACAACCATTCACCGTGCTACCAGATGTCGAGTCTAACATCGCAAGCTATCGAAAAGTTGCGGGTGAGCAAAGCAATTGTTTTCTCATCACACTTGCCTTTAAGCACGCTAACAATAGTGTCGACAATTCTTGTGAAAATAATTGTTTTTGGTCACAAATATACTCACGCGATGGAAACTGAGTACTAGAATTAACAACTACATAGAATTGAGTATTAAATCGACTCATTAAAGCCTTCGACTTAGGATTTCTAATAGACTCTCGTTCGTAATTCCTTATTTAGCGCCCTTAAAACACAATGTGCTATTAGTTCATATATAACAATTTGTAAAGATATTATAATTAAAAGCAAAGCTGTAAAGATTACGTAATAAAACTCCAAGCGTTGAACAAAGCTAGCTTAGAGATAAGAAATCACTTACACGAGCTTTAAGAGTCAATTTCACAGTCCATCGCTCCCTTTCCATTCCCTCCCGCGATGTGCGACATAAAACCTCTTCGAGACAATTTAAATTAGGTACAAAACTCTCTTAAAATAACAATGAAGCAGCCCCGTATGGATTCGTGATGTATTTTAAGATGAGAATTATATTATTTGCTTCATCAATTTTGCCCTTATTTTAGAGATATAATTTTGTAAAAGAAACAAGGAAAGAGACGAAATTCCATTACCGATAATTTATACTGCTATCCTATGTTGATAAATGTGAAATTTTGTGTTTGTTTGTGCGTGTGCGTGTGTGTGTTATTTTTTCACTTTCTACGTTGTTCTGGGAGATGAAAAATATAAAGTTACCGTAAGGTCGGGTACTTTAACCCAATGGAGGGTTCCTTTGGCCCACATGGAAACCACATAAAAACGTAAAATAAAAAACATGAAAATGTGATTGATCAATTAACACCAACTACATGGCAAAGAGTCATATTTTCAAAGCAATAATAATACCAGGAAGTTACCCTTCAGGGTCAAAGTACCCCAACCTTACGGTACTATCTTTATATTTACTCTCTTTGTTTTTAGCCCCATTTTTTTTAAATTACATTGTTGCAAAGCCGGGTTGGGTACTAGTTTTATATATAAACATAAAAGTAATCCTTCACGTGTCTATGACTGCACTGGAATAAAGCAAGGTATAAAAACGTACAACATAATATTTCACGTTTTACTACATCATGAATATAAACCATGTGTTTAGTAACTCGAGGTTATAATACAGCCGTACGTATTATATTTTAGTCAGTAAGTACAGCTTGTCCGGCCATGTTATGCATGTGTGGCTGCCACAAACATTAATTCCTTGCTTCTTTCCATTGAAAAAGTTGCCTGAAAGAGATCACTCTGAAGCCAAAAGGTCGCCTGTGTATTTGTTTTCTGTTTTGCTTTATATTTGTCGTCTTCAAAAATCAAAATCAGAACGCTTTATTTTCCAAACCTTTTCATGTCACTTTTTGTTTGCTTGTTTATACTCTTTATTGAACAAAGGGAAATACAAAAAGATAACATAAAAAAGTGCTAAGTACAAAGGTGGACTCATTCCTGAAGGGATCTCTGCCAGTCCACCTTTGAGTGGTAGAGAAGAGAGATTTTTGTAATCATAATCATAATCATAATCATTTATTTGCCATATTATGTACATAAGTATACATGCAAATATATATAAATTGAAGTCGGTTAAAATTAGAATTTACAATACGATATACATATACTTGAAGTTATTGTTTACAGCAGCACTTGATCATTCAAAGTTTTATTAATAAATTAAATTAAATAATTTAAAAGAAATAATGTCAAATACTGAATGTCAATTTAAATAGAAATATATTAATAATTAAATAAGGAATTCTATTATGTCTAATCTAGTGCCTTTGCAAAATATTCGTCAATTGTATAATAAGGTCTGCCTAAAAAATATAGCTTCAGTTTTCTGTCAAATGTACTTGCATCGCTACAGTCTTTTATGTCCTCGTTTAAATTACGTAGTATCGTAGTATCGTTTAAATGTAGTACCTATCAACAACTACCGGCGTTTTTGGAAAGACCATCATTGCCAAGAAGTATGCGCCGCAAGAAACTTGGCAAAAACTAATTAATTCAAAGCAATAAAGAGCCATTGCACCCTGTATGAGACAATAGACTCAAATAATAATTTCTTTTACGAAACTCCCCGCACCACAAGCTTCGTGTCAGATGAAATGTCTGATAGAAAACAATTCTGACGCTAGCTGTCACATAGCAAACGCAATAATAGAATCGATTTCTTCGAGGGAAAGTTATCTAACTAACTTGTGGCACGCACACTACAAACTGGAACCCACAGAACTAATAAAAAGAAGAATAGAAGCGCCACGCAACTTTCTGCGCATATGGCAAAAAAGTAATGTACTTATGTATTTTCCCAGCTCAATCACAATACAAAAACCGGCCAAGAGGGTGTCGTACACGCCCAGGATAGGGTGCCGTCCGTAGCCATTACGAAAAAATCAAATAATATTTTTCTAAGGATTTCGTATTGTGTACTGATCTTCCATGTTTAGGTATATTTTATACCTTAGGCGGCTATTTACTCTTAAAGTACTAATAATTCTCAAGCAAACTTAGCCGTTATAGTTTTCCTTGAAAGTTTGATATACTTACTACCATCCTGATTTTTTTCAAATTTTTCCACCCACCGGTTTAGATTTTAGAGGGGGGGATGCTCGATTTTCATGAAAATGTGCACTTTAAAGTAGAATATTTCGCAAACAAATAACTGAATCGAAAAGTCGTCCTAGCAAACACCTAAAATGATTTTAAAAGTCCTATATCAAACGATACCCCACACTACAAGATTAGATGAGAAAAAAAAAATCCCTGCTTTACGTCTATGGGAGGTACCTACTCAAAAAAAATTGTTTTTAATTTTTTATTGTACCATTTTGTCGGCATTGTTATATTTATTATATTCATGCAAAATTACAGCTTTCTATCATTGATAGTCCCTGAGCGAAGCCGCGGACGCATAGACAGACAGACATGGCGAAACTATAAGGGTTCCGTTTTTGCCATTCTGGCTACGGAACCCTAAAAACTGATGCAAACTACAAAAACTTTACACACTGGCAAGTAGTGAAATCATACTTTTAATGTTCATTTAATCTCACAGCAGTTCATCGATCGAACCAAAAAATAATAAATAAACAAGGCGGGCTGTAAAAGCGCTTTACCGCCCGCAAGTAGGTTAACAGGGCTCTCTAATCATTTTATAGTTCGGCCGCCAACCCATTTCTATGTTTACTGATGATATCTTTTAACTGTTACCGTTAAACTATTTTTGCTGTCCAAAGGAAATACAAACATCTATAGTCAAAGGCCGTTATGAATTAAATCCTGACACATTGCAAAACTATGAAGTTTCTGAATATAAACATTTATGAACATGGATAGTAACTTTGGTGCGGGTGTTCTTAAAACACAATTACAACACTGCAATGATGCAAATTACTCTTTAATTACTCCATGTGAATAAATCATTTTACTGGGTAATCTAATTGTAACAAAAAATATTCGTTTTTATTTACTTAAATAAATTTCACGTGTCACTCAGGGCAATATAACTTTCGAATCATAACTTGACTTCTAATTTTTTTATTATTATCTTTTTTTTCTCTTTATTTTAATATTTTAACTATTGCACGAATTTTATTGTTGTTAAATTAATTGCTATTACTGATTGACATTTAATTATATTTTCGGGTTTTAAGTTTAATATATATAATTTGACATTTAACTTTGTTAGGGTAATCCATATGCTTAAATAATAATAATAACAATAATACAGTTTCAGCAATTAGATATAAGCATGCTGTCTAAATGTTTACATGCTTAGGCTAAAGCAGAATGTATTGGACATAAAATATTTATCTTACCACCTTTCATTGTAAAAGACTACATTCTGGTAAACAAATAAATGATTTATGATTTATCTCCCGCCAGTTACAAGTTGGCGTTATACTGGTCATAATCGTCATGGAGCAAAATATTCTTGAACATCCAACCTTTCTAAATGTAATCTTTTTTTTTGATGGCAATTGATTTCGTAAAACTTCTGACAATTCGAAATCCCAAAACAATCCATGGAAATCGACTGCGTTCTATCTGACATTGATTATATCAGTAAACTAAAGAGGTCTGGATATAAACACTGCAGAAATAAATAATACAAAAAGATTCCAAAAAACCAATCTTAATTTGATTGCTTAGTAACGATATCTCTTGTCCGGGTGAGCGGTTAGTTCCAATGGAGTGCCGAAAATGTTTCTCGATGAGGGCTACGGCATAGATGTCGCTAGCGTCACTGCTTAAGTGGCTAAATAAGAAACAAACAAGCTGAGATGTGAGGTGCATAGGGGAAATTCGTGTCGGTACCGTTGACCATCAGTGGTGTAGCGGTATAGCACGCGGTACGGATTACCGAGGACCTGGGTTCGATTCCCAGTGATGGTCTTATTTTTCTGGTTTTTCTGTGCATCTATATTTCAGTTTGTATTTTTAAAAACACTGTATTTAGCATGAAGACATACGTCTGTCATCGGCACCAAAGTTACGCTCCCTGATATAATTAGGAACTTCATAGTAAAGATGTGCAATGTGTCAGGATTTACTTTTTTAATGGCCGGGATTATATCGAGTGTGGCCGGGGTTAAAAGAGCAAAAAATTAAAACATAGATCGTCTTCGTCAAACTGAACAACATTAGTTCAGCGACTTTTAAAAATAATGGAGTCTTTGAATTTTCTCTTTTTCATACAAATTAAATACTGCTGTCAATGTACGCCATCCTAGAACACAATAACTGACGTCGCCCACGCTACGAACATCAAGCATTTTGCTTTACATTGCTTCTCCGAATAAACTTAAAAGACTAATAAGAATTTAAAACATAATTATTTTTGAAAGTCGCTGAACTAATGTTGTTCAGTTTGACGAAGACGATCTATGTTTTAATTATTTGCTCGTATTAATGGTCACACCCGGTAACTATACAATTTTGACTAATAAATGAAATCATCCATCATCATCATCATCCCAGCCTATATACGTCCCACTGCTGGGCACAGGCCTCCTCTCAGAACAAGAGGGCTTGGGCCATAGTTCCCACGCGGGCCCAGTGCGGATTGGGAACTTCGCACGCACCATTGAATCGCTTCGCGGGTTCGTGCAGGTTTCCTCACGATGTTTTCCTTCACCGCAAAGCTCGTGGTAAATTTCAAATGTAAATAAATGAAATAATAAATAATAATAAAATCATTTATTTTCTCCTCACAAAAGTACACAGCAATAGTTATGAAAAATATATTATGTAGGTTTAGAATAAGTAGGTACTGGTAACTTTTATGAAGGACTGGAGTCTGAACTAGGTAAACCCTGTATTACAGATCTCCAGGCCCGCATCCTGGAAACTCACTGATAAGCGCTGACAATTTCAGTCAGGTATAATAAACATGAGAAAACATGAGAATAAAGTTTTCAGAAGTTTTTATTGAATAAGGAGCAATGAGGAGGACGAGAAAGAACGGGTAACGTGGAGGAGGAGCGTTGCGGGCAACCGGTGGATGCAAGTGACGAGTTGTGTTAATTGTGGCGTTCTAAACGGGAGGTTTTGTTCAGCAGTGGACGTCTTTCGGCTGATGACGATGATGATGATGATGATGGTCTATTATAGGTATATCTTAGGTCATAATCATCAGCCGGAAGACGTCCACACTGCTGAACAAGGCCTTCCCATTAAGATTATTTTTTTGGAATCTTTTGTATTTTTTATTTCAATTCCAAATTTTTTGTTACTTTTAATAAACAACACAAGCTGAGATATGAGGTGCATAGGAGAAATTCGTGTCTGTATCGTTGTCCAGCGGTGGTGTAGCGGTATAGCACACGGCACGGAAAGCCGCGGACCTGGGTTCGTTTCCCAGCGCTGGTCTCATTTTTCTGGTTTTTCTGTGCATCTATATTTAAGTTTGTATTTTCGATAAAGGCCTTCCCCTTAGAACGACACAATGAACGACAACTCGCCACTTGCATCCACCGGTTGCCCGCCATTCCCACGATATCGTCAGCCCACCTAGTGGGAGGCTTGCCATCGCTTCATCTTCCGCATAGTAGGCAAGGGCTCCGTATGTATAAGTTTTTTTTATTCGACTGGATGGCAAACGAGCAAGTGGGTCTCCTGATGGTAAAATCACCACCGCCCATAATCATCTGCAACACCAGGGGTATTGCAGATGCGTTGCCAACCTAGAGGCCTAAGATGGGACCTCAAGTGCCAGTAATTTCACCGGCTGTCTTACTCTCCACGTCGGAACACAACAGTGCAAGCACGGCAGGATTAGCGAGCAAGATGGTGGTAGCAATCCAGGCGGACCTTGCACAAGGTCCTACCACCTGCAAAAGTATTTTAGTTCAAAAATACCTTGACTCAGACATCGTTCGCTTTAAAATTACGCGCACCGCACGATTGTTGTTCACGCGTTAATGGAATACGGTCGCAACTTTTCATTATCCTCTCCATTCGGCGTATGAAGGGATGGAACACATCGATGCCCGGCGGAGAGCTAAGGCTGTGGCCCACAGAACTCAACTCGTGGCTCGAGGTATCGTGCATAGATGTCATCACTTGCGATTTTCTTCCAGAATTAACCTTTTACGCCTTTCCTGCTGTTACTCGTAAAGTAGACGATTTTGTACGCCAAGCTAGGAAAATTAGACAGTAAGCAATGGGCGGTCTTATCGCTATAGAGCGATCTCTCTCAGCCGACTGTTGAAGACATTTTTACTTTTCTTGATAATAAAGATACTTAAATAATTATTCATTTAACACTGATACAAACCTTCGTCATCATCATCATAACAGCTGTAGGACGTCCATTGTTGCTCATAGGCCTCCCTCATATAAAAACCCTGTATTCATGTTCGTTACATATTTTTACCCGACTGCCCGAAGGACAGTTGAGTATTTCGAAGATAGGTATGTATGTATGTGTCTATTTCTTTAGTCCTTTCTGTAGCCTAAACGACTGGATGGGTTTCAATATCCATATCCATACTTATACTTATTACTGATGCATATATATATATATATATATATATATATATATATAATATATATAATGATTGATGATTTATTTGGACCGGTCGATTGATTTGAAATGCAGCGGTATCTATCTAACGATCGATTTAGATTTCAAAAATAAGGATGGATAATTATTTTTTAACTTAATATAACAATGAGAGCTAATAATTAGCTAATTCTTACACATGTAACACTTTTAAACCACCGTTTTCATAAGAAAAAGTATGAAATAAAAACAAATTAAATGAACAAACAGGGCAAGCTAAAAAATAACTTGTAAAAATCACAAAGACGACTGCCTCTAAACAGGAAAAATAAGTAGTTTAGAACTCTGTTAAGTAACTTGTACTTCAACAGTTAAGATCCATTCAAAATCTCCCACCCACTCTTGAAGTTTACGTTAAGTACTTAACAGATTTCTCTAGAACTACACATTTTTCCTTTTTAGCTTCCTTCTAAAGTTTGTTAAAAAAAGTCGAGGTTTCGATATTATTTATTTTTAAATTTGTCTTTTACAGCCTAGGTAATCAGTGGCAATTTTGCAGTATTATTTTCCCTAGTGACATTAAGTTGTAAAACAATGAAAGTCCTCGCCGTTTGTAATAAACTCTGGTAAAAGTTTCAACTGTTAAAATGCATAGCGTGCTAACCAGTGCACGCGATGCCCGAAGCCTCTAGTTGCAGAGGTCGCCATCATCACAAGCCAGACGCGTTATTGTCTAACGCGTGTCCTATTGCCGTCGCTTTTACCATCTCTTTCTGTTACGATCTTACACCGTTCATCATCATCATGAGCCTACAGCAGTCCACTGCCGGACATAAGCCTCAATAAGCCTCTTCCATAGCGCGCCACAACACTCTGTCTTCAGCGCCTCCCATCCATCCGCCGCCAGCGACCCTCTTAAGGTCATCCGTCCACCGTGCCACAGGACGTCCTACAATACGTTGTCCCTTCCGTGGTCTCCATTTGAGGACTTGCCTGCTCCACCGTTCATCGGTCCTGTGATAGACGATACCGATATCGGAGCGGCGGTGCGGTTAGCGTCAGAGTGTTTTCAGATTATTCGAGCCGATATCGGATCATATTTCATACATTTTACTTGCCCTGATATCGCATCGGCGTCTGATACCGATATCGGATCGGATAATCTGAAAACGCTCTGACGCTAACGGCACCGCCGCTAATAACGCCTCAGCCTAAAGTAATAACCTTGAGTTTGACATCCGATACCTTTGACACGTGTTTACCCGTATGTACATTATGTTCTTGTATTTGCTTTCTTTCCCTTTCGTAAATAAATACCGGTTAGGCTCAAGTTATATGGGTGCGATTAAGTTTACGCCGTTTCCCGGAACATGGTGGTAAAAGGAGGTTTCTGCCACGTTGAGCTCGAAAACAGCTTTGATGAAAATATTACAGTAATTAAGGTAATTGGGCACTTAATCTGGGTAAAAAATATAATTATATTTCATTCATCGGTTAGATTATCGGAAAATATAACAATCTCGAAATTTCAACCGCTGTTTAGAGTCTTAATAAGTTTTTGGTAAACATTTCATTTTTAATAGAAGCTTCTTTTGCTGACTGTACTTTTTTGTTGACTGTACTTGTATTGTTACCCCAAACTACATTGGCATACCAAATTTTAAGTCGTGCCATTAACCGTTGAAGAGTTCCGTCCGGCGGAGACTGACTACCAGGATGTCACTACCTGATTATTGTATTGTCACGCAATTTACATAAGTATACCAAATTTCAAGTCAATTCAACTACTGGAAGTCGGTCGAATTTAACTTGTAAGATTTGATTAGAGAGAGACAGAGGGAGAAACTAATAAAAGCTTGTAAAATTTGGCACGGCCGTTTTTAATGCAACGTTAATGAAGACAGCGATGTAATTTTTGGAAAATCCTACTTATGTCAATTTTTGTTTATTAATCGTTCGCGCTGGAGCAGCTGGACGGATTTAGATGAAATTGGATATGAAGATAACTGGACATCTGAATGACACACAGGCCAGCGCAGGCTACTTTTTATCCCAATATTTCCACGGGCTCCACCAACCCCAACCTATCCACTCACATGCTTTTGGCAACTCTAGTTGCCCTTCAACCCTCTTATTTTATTAATGAATAGAGTTCAACTCAAAATTAAAATCATGTGAGTGGCTATACACGTCCCACTGCTGGGCACAGGTCTCCTCTCAGAATGAAAGGGCTTGTGCCGTAGTTCCCACGCGGGCAACAGGATCGGGATAAAGACCCAAAATATCCACCGCTAGGATTAGAGA
Source organism: Choristoneura fumiferana (assembly GCF_025370935.1). NCBI lineage: Eukaryota > Metazoa > Arthropoda > Insecta > Lepidoptera > Tortricidae > Choristoneura > Choristoneura fumiferana. The sequence goes on along the minus strand of NC_133487.1, from coordinate 17,847,063 downwards.
CCACTAAATGGGGTGGGTATTTTAAGCGCAATGATATTGAAATCCACGATGTAATTGGAAGTCCTGTGGGAATTTTGTAAATTCCGCAATATCTATTCAATGAGGTGAGGGCGAGGACTATCGTTTTTTGTCTTTCTAGATGGCGCCACTGTTGCGTGAGGTTTTAAGTGTGGCTTTCAAACTCGGTTAATACGGGCGTGAAAACAAAGTTTAGATTAATATCATATTTAATAGAGAGATAGAGAGAGAGAAACATTTATTTACACATATGCGATACACATAAAAATACATTAGATGGAGAGAACAAAAAAAAATAACATCGAATAGTATAAAGTGGACCCCACTCAGCATACTGTTACGGCAAGCCGCAACCACACGTAATACACCTTAAAACCGTACCATAAAAATATCGAGCCACCACAGTGCTGCGTAGTCCCGTTTTGTTCGGAAAAAAAGGGAGGACAAAAGTTTCCGAAAAACAAAACTGTCTCAAAACACAGACATTCATTGCCCCGTAACGCATTATTGCCATAATTAATTTCAGGTAATGCAAAATATTCACAAAATTATTCTAATTATAAATAAACCCGCGTAGCTCACCCAAAAACTATGAGATTTGACATTTCGGAGACCTCACGCTACACTAGCGCCTCTAGCGGCGAATTCATACGCGATAGCCCTCATTGTCGGACCTAAGGGCCAGTAAAGGCAGACTGCATTCCAAGTGCAACATAGCTACCAACTGCCGACTAATACATTTGTCATTGCAGTTCCATTGCAGTCGGCACAACTGCACGCTGACTGCGATAAAAATGTATAAGCAGTGTCGAGAATAGGGGTTACGTTGCAGTTGGAATATTCCGTCTTACCAGGAGTAAAGTCTAGTTGCAAGCAAATTAATGTTTCGTTCCTTCCCTTTATTAATTTAATTCGCCCCGTATAATTCACTTCATTCGTTTGTTTCACCGGATCGGCGGGAACCTGATCAGTATTCGCAGCGATTGCGCCACTTTAGCATTAACTAGTTTGGTGCTCGCTCGCCGAGAGAATATTTTTAAGATCTAGGCCAACTTGAAGTTAATTTGCTACAGACATCTTAAAATACGTGTGAAAGATCATCATTATCATCATCATCAGCCTCTTAGCCCACTGCTGGACATAGGCCTCTCCAATTCCACGCCACTGAGCACGATCCTCGGCCACTCTCATCCAGTTCTTGCCAGCCACCTTGAGAAGATCATCGCTCCACCTAGTCTGAGGGCGTCCCACGCCATGCTTGCCGATCCGCGGTCTCCACTCAAGAGCTCGTTTACCCCAGTGGTTATCGATTCTTCGGCTGATATGGCCGGCCCACTGCCACTTCACCGAAACATCACTTCAGGGACAATTTATAGCATTAACGAGGTAGGAAGGAAGCGTTCAATCAATAACACCAAACAAAACGGTGACCGTATTGTCTAATGCACTGGCGACACCTTAACTAGGTCACTGAGACCTGATAAGAGGCCGCATTATGTTGAACCAAAAAGTTGTAATTACTATGGTGAAAGAACATTGGACTATTTGACTCCTCGAATTTTTAATACCATAAGGTTTCCGTATGATAATATAAGTAAAGCAGCCTTTAAGACTAAACTTAAAAATGCACTATTAGTGGTGTATACCAAGTAGCAAAAGTCGTTGTTAATTGTAGGTTGTTAATTTAACTCGGCTTCATCTTAGTGTTAATATGCATGTCTTCACTAAAATGTTAATATCATTAGCATTAGAATAACTCAAACTTCGTAAACAATTAAGTAATGTGATTTGAGCGCGGCGCGCCAACAAACTGGTCACTCCAGTTTGGCGCATTTATTGTATTGCGTAAATTGTAATTGTTTATATATGAATAAATGATTTCTATTCTATTCTATTTGTGGTCGCATTCTCCATCTCTTCCTATTCTCATCTCATATCGAGGGTATTCTGGCAGAACCGGATAAGTGCACAAAATTTATTTACTTATACGGTTTGGCTAGATAAATAATGCAGAAAAAATTGAGTACGCCTATGTATAACTATTTTTTTTTAAATTTTGCACTTATTCTGTTTTGCCAGAATATCCTGGATATAGTGTGACAGAAAGAAGTAGAGAAAACGATCGTGATTCAGAGTCCGTTAGATAATAAGGCAACCCGGCCAAGTGTAGATTGCAAATTTCTTACACACATCATTAAATTTCTTTGCAAGTGTGTGCAAGTTTCACGACGTTTTCTTTCACCATAAAGCCCATGGCATTTTTTTATAAAAAGGAGCAAACATGCGGATCATGGACACCTGCCAAGTGCCAACACGAGCGGTATCACAGGTGCGTTGCCGGCCCTTTAAGAGATTGATAGGCTCGTTTTTAGGGTTCCGTACCTCAAAAGGAAAAAACGGAACCCTTATAGGATCACTTCTTCTTGGGAAGGCGTGTAGGTATCAAGCTGAAATTTATAATACTGAGGTCTACTGTCCCTTGGAGCTGTGAAGAAATCAAACTTCTAAGCCAAGACTTCTAACCAAAAGATGCAGCCGTTTATGCTGCAAATTTCCGCAAAATTCCGAAACTCGCAAGGGAATCAAAACCTACAGGGTACTTCCCATGAAATCAGAATCTTGAAATTTGATATGAAGGTAGATTATAACACAACCAACTAGAAAAGTCTGAAAAATCATGTTTTTATGTCTGTCTGTAAATATCAATGACTAATATAATCTGACCCCACACTGCGTACATTTCGCTTAAGAGTAGGGCTCTGCATACACTGAATGTATTAAATCACTAGGAAAAAGTGAGAAATATCCTCAAGACACGATCCCGTTTACTTACATACCTATAAATGTATACGGAACCCTCGGTGCGCGAGTCCGACTCCTAAGCTGTACCGCTCCGGTAACACTGCACCAGGAAGCTGGTTCCATATTTTAGTCGTGCGTGGTATTTCCGAAAATACATAACCACATAACATTTAGTAGGAACTGCCATTTAAAAGATCACTTTTTGGACATCCCTCGCTTGTGATCAATGTATTACGAAAATACAAACTGAAACATGGATGCACAGAAAAAACCCAGAAAAAGAGACCAGCGCTGGGAATCGAACCCAGGTCCCCAGCATTCCGTGCTGCTGCTATACCCCTACACTACACCACAACTGGACAGGAGTCTACACACAAATTTCTCCCATGCATTTCAGCCTGCTTTTTTCCCTTCTTAGTCACTTAAGCAGCGACACTAACGACATCTATGTTTTAGCTCTAGCAATAGAAAATTACAAGGTAAACAATAGGCGGCCTTATCGATCTCTTACAGGCAACCTTTTTAAGGCAGGGATCTTAGGCTATGTAGGTAGATAATAATTTATTCACCGTAACAATACTTAGTCCCCAATCAACAATAGTACATTCTGTCCACGTCGGAATCGGAGGATAATAAAGCAAGTCCATTTGTAGAATGAATAAAAGATTGCGGCGATATTTATGGTCAGGAAGGCACGCGACGCTTGGGGAAGCTGTTTGTCTATGACTCTATTTTGTAAGCTACTGACAACACTGTTGCTACGGTATTTGTTTGAATAACACTATGAAACCGTGGTGGCCTAGTGGTTTGACCTATTGCCTTTCAAGCAGAGGGTCGGGGGTTCGATCCTGGGCTCGCACCTGTGAGTTTTTAAAATAACATTTGAAATTTACCACGAGCTTTAGATTGAAGGAAAACATCGTGAGGAAACCTGGACACACCGGCGAAGCAATCCAGTGGTATGTGAAGTTCCCAATAACAGCAACACCAGATTATTATTTTCAGTGTTCCGTACCAAAGGGTAAAAACGGAAACCCTGTTACTAAGACTTCGCTGGCCGTCCGTCCGTTCGTCCGTCTATCACTAGGGTGTATCTCATGAACCGTGTTAGTTAGACAGTTTAAATTTTCACAGATTATGTATAACAGTGGCCGCTATAACAACAAATACTAAAAACAGAGAAAAAGGGGGCTCCTATAAAACAATCGTGATTTTTTGCCGTTTTTTGCTAATGTCTAATGAATGTTGTATAATATTGTGTTACGGAACCCTTCGTGCGCGAATCCAACTCGCATTTGGCCGTTTTTTTATTGTAGCTACATTCTCCCCTTCTTCCGTGCATGCTAACGATAAATACACGTCTGCAACAGTTCTCTGATTGCTTAATTATTTTCATCCGCTTCACCGATTCCAGCGCCTCAAAAGAAAATTAAAACAGTTCAGTGTTCAGGTTTTACTTCTGGATAAACTCGTGTATTTGAGTACTATTCAATAAAAATAGTTATTTGTGTCACAAGGGAGCAAAATGGTGTATTTACAGCGTGGGCGTATATTGAATCCAGAATGTAGCGAGGGATTATAAAGTAGAATCCTGAGCGTAATGAGGGATTCAAGTGTTAACGCCCAACATGAAAATGATTTTGCTCCCGAGTGGCTCATACAACTTTTCACACCGAGCATTAAGAAACTTGAATTAAAATATTCAAAATATTATTAAAGAAAAATCAGCATAGAAAATGGCTGAAATGGGGAATTTACAATTATCAACTTCAAAGAAAAAATGGCATTTGCAATAAAACACTTAGAAAACTTGCATGCCAAATTGGGGCGGAACAAACATGACATGTACTTATGTAATATTTCTTCTGACATGTGTAATATTTATAACACCTGTGTATGTTCCTGCGAAATAAATAATTTCAATAAGTTCAATTTCAATTTCAAAAAAGCTTGTACAGGAAAGTTGCACTTTGCTCCCTCTCGTCAGGGAGGAAAAGTTACTTTTCTGAAGGAGAGGTGTGAAAACATAATTATAATTGTGTTCATCCTTCCTACTAATAATATTATAAATGCGAAAGTTTGTGAGTGAGTGAGTGAGTGGGCGAGTGAGTATGTTTGTTTCTCCTTCATGCTGAAACGGCTGGTAGGATTTGGATGAAATTTGGAATGTAAATAGCTGGGCATCTGGAATAGAACAAAAGCTACTTTTTATCCCGAAATTCCCACGGGATAGGGATAAAATCTCAAAGCAACAACCGCTGAGCTTAAAACAATTGCTTCGCTCACCCGCGACCTTATGACAGCTCTACGTTTATGCAGATAGGTCTAACATCTAGCATACATGGTAGCATGGTGTACGGTTGTGTTGGCTCTGAAGATGAGCTCTGGTTGAGTTCAAAACGCGTCACTGTTGTGTGGTGGTGGTGATAGATGGTTTTGTGTGGTTCGCGTGTGTTCTTACAGTGTGGAGGTGGAGGAAACTTGCATAAAACGCTTAATATCATAAGGTCGCGGGTGAGCAAAGTAATTTTTTAGTTCATTGATATGGACCTCGGCAAAGTAACGCCTGATTCAATAAATTACAAATGATAATGTTTCTATTTACTTTCTCAGTTCTATGCTAGGCATACGTGTACACTACAGGTATACCTGTAATACTAGTGCCCTAGAGAGGGAACGCCCTACGATCGATGGTTGTTGCTAGCTATGGTTTGGGTATATCGATTGCCTTAGAATAGGAAGTGACCAAGTGGCGTCTTGAAAAGACCACTGTACTGTTTTGATAGGGTGCATATCGGCTCTTATAATTGTTGAAAGTCATAGTCATAATGGTATGTTTGTCATAATATATTGTTTGACATAATTCTCTTTGCTCTGAATCCATTTATCGTTCAAAATTTTTATAAAACAAACCATCCACGTACAATACAACTCAGTACATTTTGGCTTTCGAATATTACGCGAATAGATACGCACCCATTTTGTTAACGTTATATTATACGTACTTACCTGTCTGAAAGTGTGTAGTATATAATATGTATTGTATTCGTATCTATCTATATAGAGACTCCATGACATTAACGGGTTATTGACATTAACTAAAGAACAAACTGTGGACGAAAGTGAACATATTTTGAGAGGATCTTTTCC
>NC_133487.1:17810525-17840993 GCF_025370935.1 Choristoneura fumiferana | reverse complement strand
CAACAATGAACGACAACTCGCCATTTGCATCCATTGGCTTCCCGCAACTCTCACGATGTCGTCAGTCCACCTGGTGGGAGGCCTGCCAACGCCTCGTCTTCCAATTCGAGTTGGCACTCGAGAACTTTTCTCCCCCAACGGTATATAGCTATATCTATACCTATCTAGATAATCTGTGTTAATGAATAAACATCTTTTTTTTTCTTTCTTCTTTCTATGAATTATGTTAAGTAATTCAACAGTCAGAAGTGTTGAATTGAACTGATGAATTTTAAGTTACTTAAATAACAGAATTACGGACCACTAGATTTGTTTTCTTTATTTTTTCTTTTTTGAGTAGTCGGGTTTTTGGTTTTTACAATTTATTCATCATCATAATCATCAGCCGGAAGACGTCCACACTGCTGAACAAAGGCGAACATTGTGGCGTTCTAAGGGGAAGGCCTTTGTACAAGAGTGGACGTCTTCCAGCTGATGACGATGATGAGTGGAAGTTATTGGCAAAAAACTTTCAAGATATCATCAACATACCTGGTCCACGTGAGTCCAAGTGATGGACGTGGGAGGCTCTGGTGTGTGCCGCACCGTGCATGTCAGGTTGATTGTGGAACCAGCTTGAATGAACAGCTCAGCGCCGCTAGAAATTGTTGTTTCTGGCTCTACAAGATTAGAATGAAATATGCGTTAGATTATTAAATTTATTTTAAGGCCTAAAACATAAAAAAAATATAAATTTGACTTGCTCCTTTGAGAAATAAAAAAGTCAAGCTATGCGAAATAGCCGTACTTGCGCTAAATATTTATAGTTTACAGTTTCTGTGTAATATAATATGTTACTACGTATGTTACGAGCAACTAATTATTGAATTAAGTATTCAGTGTTACCATTACACTATGGACTACGTCCGAAATAAATTTATTATTATTATTAATTTGCAGTGAAACAGTTGATTTTACCGCCTTGCCTTTGTTTGGGAGATAAAATAACAACGCCAACGCAACCAAACTCACACCCAAACGATGTTTATATTAGAAGGCCTGCAAAAGGTTAAAATTATTTTACAATGAATATTATAATTTAGTTACAAACTTCCGTTTTATAGAACCTTACTCGTACCTATACAATGTGGGGCCCAGAAACGGGGATAATATTAAAAACAGAGGTTCTATAGGTCATCGGTAATTGGATCATTATGGTCCCACTTATTTAATTAAAATTAAAACTTAACTCGTAAATTCAATGTGATCCTAGAACCCCACACACCACACGCCTGTCACACTACAATTAAATACCGAACATTTTGCTTTACATTGCTTATTATTTATTATATTATTAATTATTTTTTAAAGTCGCTGAACTAATGTTATTCAGTTTGACGAGTACCATCTATGTTTTAATTATTTGCCCATGTTACAAACGACACCCAGTATATATCAAAGTGAAGAAAGGAATAAAAATATAAAAAATAAAATAATTGATAATTCATACAGTGATATAAAAAAATGCTTCGGTCTAAATTAAGCGACTCCATTTCCCGCGTTTAGCTCTTGTAATGTCCTAATTTGTAAACAAAAGCCAGATAAGTAATTCGCTACCCTGTATTCTACCTTAATTAAATTGCTACGTGCAATTTCCGAACGAAAAAGCAAGTGTTTACTTAGCCGGAGGCGAGAAAAATTGAGGCAAGTGTTAACTTACTGCTTCAGGTAAGTAAGTCACAAATTGGTGAACGGTTTTTGGTCGCTTCCTTAACTTAGTACTTTTAGATTTGGAGTGGAGTCACAGTGTTGACAATATTTTGCCTTTTCACTTCTTATGCTCTAAAAGTACCTAGGTCAATATCGCCTTACGAGGCGGGAGTAATATGAGTACTTTAGTCCCTAGGGAGTAAAAGTAATTAATTTTTTAATTTTGCTTCGAGTGACTTAGATTAACTCAAACAGCCAGTACTTGCTTAGTTTTTGGCATAAAATAAGATTGCGTGTGGACCATTTTTCATGACAAAAATGTTACGTTCTTAGTATACGTGGTCTTAGTTCTATGCTTTTTCCGCATAGAAGGTGGCGCCATTCTGTTTATTCCAGTTTGTGGTCCATACCATTTCGCCGATGCGATTTTGTCATATCTGTGTCTGGTTGGAAAAAATACTTACCGCGAAAACTTTGAAATTGTTGTAGAGCGTATTTGTTTATGATTTCATAAACGATTAAAATAAATTGATTAATTCTCACAATGTCGTCAAGTTATAGTGAAAATTACAATGTCGAGCAAAGAGCAAAAGACATAATTGATATTCTTTTTCCACCGAAATCTAAAAAGGTTTATTTAAAAACCTATGAAAGTTTTGTGGACTGGAGGAATAAGAAATGCATTAATTCTTTCACAGAAATTACTATTTTTTTTCTCGCAATCGAAGTGAAAAATAGAGTTTTCACCTCGAGACTTATCCCTCGGATAAATAGACACCCTCGCTGAAAGCTCGGGTGGCTAACCACCTCGGGTATATATTGGCTTATTTTAGTCCCTCGATAAAAAATATACTATTGAATGATCTTATAATCCTACTGATATTATAAATGTGAGAGTTTGGATGTTTTTATTACGTACATTCGCGCCATAAAAACTCAACGAATTTGAATGAAATTTGGTACACACATATAGTTTATAGTCGGTAATTTTCCAGTCTTGGGGTCGATTGCCTGTGTCAGAAAATCGCGACGACGTGTTTACTTTGCAGCTTTAGTTTAGTACACATTAAGTTTTAAGTCTATTGTTGTATAATATTTATGCCGATGTTTTGAATTTCCTTGCATTTATGGCGTTTCAACTTATTGCTTGGATATATAATCAAACAAATCAAATGTCAGGGTTGAGGGCCTACTCCGAAATTCAAAAATCAAAGTTCGTATCTCACCGTCCCTATCACTCTCGTATTAAATAGTATAAGTGTCGTGTGTTGGTTAGGTTAAGTTAGTTTTATAACAATCCCGAAGTCATGAAAATTGTAAGAAAAATTTGGGAAAAATATTATTGGCGAAAAATTAAAGAACCGGTCTAACTAATGACATGTTTTACCGACGTTGTTGAAGACAGCATGTCAAACAGGCGTGGGAAATCTGGCACTTATATAAACCAGATTCTCTTCACTGTAAAGCTTTAATGATCTAACTATTGACATGTCTTACCGACGATGTTGAAGACTGCGTATCCAACAGATGGAGTGAGAGATCTGGCACTCATATAAGCCAGACTCTCTTCACTTTGATGGTCTACCTAACTACTGTCTCACCGACGATGTTGAGGAAGACAGCGTAGCCGACAGGCGGCGTGATGGAGATCTGGCACTCATATAAGCCAGACTCTCTTTACTGCACAGCTTAATGGTCTAACTAGACATGCCTTACCGACAATGTTGAGGAAGATAGCGTGCCCGGCAGGTGGCGTGGAAGGTCTGGCACTCAAACAAGACAGACTCTCTTCGCTGTAGGTACAGCTTTGATGGTCTACCTAAATATTGTCTCACCGACGATGTTGAGGAAGACAGCGTGCCCGACAGGCGGCGTGGTGGAGATCTGGCACTCGTACTGGCCGGAGTCGCGGCGCTGTGGGCTGCGGATGCGCAGCGCCCACTCCTCGGAGCGCGGCTTGTGCTGCGCCTCGAAGCGCTGGTCCGAGGTGTACGTGTAGCGGCCCACTGTCAGCAGGTGGATGTCGCGGTGGCGCACCCATGACACCTGGATACAAAATGTTAGTTAATACCTTACCTCTCTACCCTTTCAATTTTTATATAACATAGGTACCTACATAACATGGTAGCAGAAGTAGGTGAGCGGTTGTAGAGGTCAAAATAATGTAAATACCCTCTTATTACCTTGTGCAGCGTTACGCTGCCGTTTATTAACCTTTTTTTGTCATATCTCGTTGTTGTATTTCTGGCGGTTTCGTATGTCTAAAACAAGTTTTACGAGTAGATTGTAATTTTCCTATTTTTTGGGTATTCATTTTTGAGAGAAACATCGTTGGAAGAATAAGAAAAGGAGCAAATATTTAAAGAATTATATTACCTTAAGCGCTTTTTTTCTCCGTTCTCTATTATGTTTCCTATGTATGTATGTAAACTCTTTATTGCACATAAAAATAAAATAAATACAAATACCCAGAAAGGAGAGCAAAGGCCAGCTTATCCCTAAAAAAACGCCAGCAAAAATAAAAAAAACGCCAACAAAAAACGCCGCCAAAAAAGACAACTAAAAAGTAAAAACTAATTATGCACTACCTAGCTGTTGCCCGCGACTTCATCTGCGAAGAATTCGTTTATCCCTATCCCGCGGGGACTATGCTGATTTCCCGCAAAATTAGCCTAAGTTAATTTAGTATAAGTACCTAGTAATATTTTTTTTATCTAAGCGTCGTCGGTGTCGGGGGACCACTAAGGTCCAGTCTTGAGTACGTTTGGCTTTGTGAGATGGGGCACTGTCCTCTTGAAAGCAATAATAGTCGTTCCCGTAAAATTTTCTGACATTTTCCAGGTTATGACCTGCAGCGTGTTCTATATAATATTTGTAATAGCTTGTCTCTGGGCGATATCCCACCCCATTGGTACCATGACAGCTGCCGCACTTTGAAACCGTTGTACGGCTAATTTATCCACTGGAATGTCCCTCAATGAAACACCATAAACACGATCATTGACGCGTACAGATGACTTTCGACCAGGTCTAGGCCTGATTCGTGAAGATACCATTTCTTTGAATCGCTTGATGGTCCGCGATATAAACCTTATATTGATATCTAAATGTTTTAGCTTCTTTAATATCTCGCACGGTCGGAATTTTTGCTTGTGAAGGTTTACAATGAGCTGGCGTTTCGCGTCCGTTATTGAAAACTATATGAAAACAAAAGATACCAATCTGATATCTAGAAATCATAAGGACGAATAAATACTCAATGCAGAAAAACATAATTAATGTAAAAAAACCGTAATATTTAATTAAAATGCCGATACAAAACTAGGACACTTATCTGCCCAACCCTGTAAACTTAGATAAACCAAAAAAACAGTGAAAACATAACGACCTCACGCTTTTAAGATTTTACATGATATTTGCTGCATTCAGGAGAAAATAAAATATAAGATGGTTCTTGATTCGGAAGAAAATAAAGTGTAAGATGGTAGTATCAGTTGCAAACTAAAAGGATAAGTAGATACTAAGATAGAAGACTAATTTCAGCCCCGCTAAGATTCTCCGCGAGGACAGCGAAGCGTTGCGCATTCCCAAGTTTAAATTGGAACTTCCCGAGTTAATAGTGATTCTATAATGTTTCCTTGTATTTAGTTTTAAGTAGATGCAGGAACTTTGTTTATTTAACACGAATTTTACATTTGTAAATTTATTAAAAGATTAGGGCACTTATTTTATTAGTTTTGGACGTCTTTGGGGTTAATATTGTTTGATTAATCGTCACAAAATGACATGCGTACAAAATAAACTCGTCAGCATTTTTTTGATGCGTTTCACTTAAAAAGGTACGCAAATTTGTCAGTAAGATTATTATAATCTTATCTAATAATTCACCACAGATACCCGTAGAATATCAAGCTTCAAAATAAGCCACTAAATATCTCAAAGCACTTAAAATGTTAAATAGATTTATCTAAACACAACCCAACACAAGGACATCTTCAAAACTAACTTATCCCAGAAATCGAGATTGGCATCTTTAATTAATTAATTACAATAAGAATCAAATTGTTCCAAAAGATTTACACAATAGCAACTCTACAGAGTTAAGTAAATTTCATTGTATCCCCCTTTTAATGGGGCCGCCCCTCTTCATTAGAATCGTGGCCTTGCATTTCATTTCTTGGAAACCCTGTTCTGTTACTAGTTATTTATTGCTGTGTATTTTATTAAAGTAAGATGAATACAGGGACTTGGGAAGCGATATTAAAAAGATTTCAAGCGAGTTCTGAATGTTAAGATGAAATACTGTGGTGATATGAAATAGGTACATTGAGTTAGGGGTCGATTCAAATTCTAGTCTAGTTTACTGTTCTTTGGAAATTCACTGATAATAAGGTAAATGTTGTAGTGTTTACCAATGGATGACACTTTGCTGTTGCTACTGTTGCTAATAACATAAACTTAAAGATAGCAACTACTAGCCCTAGTAGTACAGCTGCTTCGCGGAGCTCCTATTCCGCGCAGTTAAGGCGCTTCGCGCCTTGACACAATACTAACCTAACCTAACCTGTTAAACTTTATAGATATTTAATTTTCGGTAAAATTATTAATTACCAAAAATATTCGGTTCCGTTAGGTTTGAACTGTGACGACAACAACGCACGAGCTGAGCGAGTAAAGCGAGAAATAACTAGGTAAGTTATGTAAAATAAATGTTATTAAGATAAAGGAGCAATAAATAAATTAGATTTGTACGTATGATATTTTAATTTTTGATATTCGAATATGTTGACATTTATAACTAAGATATGGTTATCGACATTTTTAATAATTCGATTTTAAATTCTCGTTATTCAAATATTTTACCGAATAGGTCGCTATTGTGAATCTTTATGGGATTATTAAAATCTTCCTATCTCTGTTCTAGTATTAAACAAAAATCTACAAAGTTATTTTGGACATTTAATTGCAACCACTTTTTCAGTTGTCAAGTTTTATTTTCCAACGCTTAATTGTGCGTTCAATAACCGCATTATGCCATGTATAGGTAGAGTTATTCACGATGACGCGTGCCGTGGTTCTTATTACAGTGTCATTAATGTCTAATTTAACTAAATAATAATCTTAATAAATAATCTAACAAAACACGCGTCTTCGTGGATGGCACTAGCTATATTATATTCAGTGCTGTAAACAACAGCTATTTCAGGTACTATTGACGACAAACTTCCTATTCACGGGGAGAATGAAATTGATATGAATTAGTCAAACTTTACCGAACCGTTGCTACGGCGCCTTCGATTGATCAGTTATTTTATTGTGTACGTGATTTTAAATACAACAAATTACATGGATATCACCAGTTTCAAGAATTAAAGAATGTATCATGTTGGTCATTTAAGTATGTATGATTTTGGGAATGGCTTTGCTTTTTCCTTTCAAAATTCAAACATCGCCAACTAAAAAACCGGCCAAGACCGTGTCGGACACGCCCGAAATAGGGTTCCGTAGCCATTACGAAAAAAATAAGTAATATTTTTCTAACGATTTCGTCGATTTTCGATATTACCAATAAAAGAGTATGAGTATGAGTATTTTGTACGGAATATTCCAAATTTAGGTATATTTTATACCTTAGGATGCCGAAAATCGTTTTACCAACCCCTAAATAGTTTTAAAAGACCTATTCAACGATACCCCACACTAAAATTTTGGATGAGAAAAAAAACACCCCCACTTTACGTCTAAAAAAAATCAAAAACAATTTTTTTTGTGTACCTCCCACACTAAAAAAAAATGGTTTTTGATTTTTTTATTATACCATTTTTCACAGACACGGCGAAACTATAAGGGTTCCGTTTTTGCTATTTTGGTTACGGAACCCTAAAAACGCAGTACTCTGCTCGTTTGAAAATGGCATGCGAGAAAACAAGCCTAAATAAATCTAAAGCCTAATTAAAGCTATGATTCAACAGTGCAAATAATAGCTCAGTTAATTAAACAATACCTAGGCGACCGAGCTTTGCTCGGGCTAAAACTCGTTAGTAAGCGATTTCCCAGAGATAAGACCAAGCTATAAGATCGATTTGTCATCCCCAAAAACCCCTACATACCAAATTTCATCGAAATCGTTGGAGCCGTTTCCGAGATCCCCGAAATATATTTATATATATAATAAATATATAAACGACCGGATGGCCAAGTGGTTAGAGAACCTGACTATGAAACTTGAGGTTCCGGGTTCGATTCCCGGCCGGGGCAGATATTTGTATGAATAATACGAATCTTTGTTCTCGGGTCTTGGATGTTCAACATGTATTTAAGTATGTATTTATCTATATAAGTATGTTTATCCGTTGCCTAGTATAGCATAGTACAAGCTTTGCTTAGTTTGGGACTAGGTCAATTGGTGTGAAGTGTCCCATGATATTTATATTTATTATATTTATTTACATATATACAAGAATTGCTCGTTTAAAGGTATTAGATAGATAGATGAACAAGCAAAACACGATGCGATTTAGTTTTTTATGTGGAGTCTAACTATAACATCAAGATTGGAGATCACTAATTGTCAAAGTATTACTGAAAAAGGACGAATATTTCATTCTAATCTATAGCTATCTAACTAAATATTTCAAATTCAGTGTAAATAGTGAAAAGTATCAAGGTTTGATTAATAATCACATAAAATGAAAACCCCGAATCCCCAAGTTATAGACGTTTCTTGGTCATTTTTAAATCCAGAAAATCGTACTCCCTAGCATAGCTTGCCTTTCTAGGATTATTAAGTACCTATTCGACTGTCACCGCTGACCGTAACCTCATCATTTTTAGATCGTGCGGAACACAAACAATTTAAAACCCGTAACCACTTAATTTCAATCATGATCCCCGTAAAAACTCAACCGCGCAGCTGCAAAATTAATTTTATCCCGTCAGAAAAACTTATCCGTGGGTTTCATTTGGATTCTATAAAATGGTTCGTGACGAGCGGTTTCACTGGTCTTCGCGTTATCAATGGCGATGCTTAAGTGCCCACTTCCGAGGTAAAACGATCGCTATCACAGGAGGTAATCATAAATATAAAAGGCTAGTGCCTATAACGCGGCGGTTTATGCTTCTCTGGAATAAACTTGGATACAATTTATTTTATGCAGGGTTATTGTTCTCCGTAGATTGGACGTTTGTGAAAATCATAAGCGGTTATTTTAAGCGGGATATGAAAAATGCGTAGAGTTTAGCTGTGTATCCTTCATCATCATCATTAATTTAAGAGCTTAGCTTAAGAGCTTTATTTACTTTTTCCTTGGTTTGATTTATAAATGACCGTCTCGGCCTTCCCTTGCCTCGCCTGCCTTCTATTCGCCCTTCCAAAATAGTTTTTATGTAACTGTGACGCCCCAGCATATTCCCTCTCCTATTTTCAATCGTCCTCAACAGCCGCCTTTCCTCTTCCACCAACTCTAAAACCGCCTCATTAGTTCTCCTTTCAGTCCAACTCCCCTTCATTCTCCGCCAGCACCATATCTCAAACGCACTCAATCTGTCTCAGTCCCGCTCAGTCAATGTCCAAGTCTCGCTCCCATATAATGCTATACTCCAGATGTAGGTCTTAATGAATCTTTTCCGAATGTTCCTTGTATATCCTTCAGGAACTGTAAATTTTTCTGAAACGATTACACATAACTTCACCCAGATCTCTCTATCTATTACACGTGGCGTTATTGAGGGGGGCTATTCAGTATCTGAACGATGATGATGACTCTTTTCGTAACAGTGCCAAATATTAGTATTTTTATGAAAACCGAAGATCTGTTTTCACTTAGCAAATGGTAAATTTAAAAATTCATTATAATGTTAAAACGTGCTCTCAGTGCGAAAGCATGACTTGTATTATTTTCTGTACAATTATTTTTTTTATTTTGTTTTATTACTTAAGCTCACTTTTTAAAAATTCAAATCATTTGTAAATATGCCGCAATGGTCACTTTTACACGACATTATTTTAACTACCAGTGTTTGAGCCTATAAAGTTGGATGGAGTATTTTGATTTGAAATGGGAAGTATTTCGCCATCCATCCAACCTCCGCGCACGTCCTGCTCTATGACATATAGAGTAAAAAAGAAAAAGAGTCGTCTGTCAACTACGACAGCAGCGCTTCGCTCCGTGTATTTTCTCAGCATATATTTAATTATTTTAAAACCCACCGGAAGATTTAGAGCTATACAAGACCGCAGCAATAGCATCATCAAGTGCTTCTGGAGTTAAGGGTGAGTGAATACCAGCTTTTCAATTAAATTATTTCCATCCGCCTTTATAGGTAAAACTACAGAGTGTTTTAGGCCAACCTTGATACAGTCCATTAAACCGCGCAAATATTTTTGGCCTTCGAGCCGCACTCTTGGTTGATTTTCCTAATTTTCGGACTTATTTCAAAATTGTCATCCGCCATAATTTATGTAATTATTCCCTTTAACTCCATTTTATACCTATAAGCCACTGAGGCTTGGGTTCTACCGCATATTAATATCCCCGCATACTACTTAAATATTTTCCCGCATTCCATATTTTCAATTTCATTCATTTAATATTTCAAAATAAACCGCTTTGAAATTGTGCTTACGGATACGTCATTGTAATACGACTACGAGTAAAAGTTCGCAGTGCGCGACATATTATATTCCGTCTCGCTTACACCTATGGCCATGTCATGTTTGTTCTTTCTGCCCGCAACATTATAAACTTTAGTCAAATTATAAACTTTTTAAATTAGTAGCGTTGTTGTGTTCCATTCTGTGTTCGAATTTGTAACATTGTGTTCGATTTTTTGAATAAAAATGGAAAACAAAATTTCACTTTTGTCAAGCAAACGTGATTCGTATTTTAAACGTATTCAAAGCATTTACGATTCTATTCCCAAGACGAAACGTGATAAAATTGCTTTGTTTTTAATGCAAGCTGCAAACATTCAACATTTGCGTGATGAATTTGTTGAACTTAATGATTCGATTCATGCGTGTCATTTGGATTTGGATCCAAAGTATGAACCCAAATTTGAATTATTGTGGGAGTTCGATGACATGTTCTATGCAATTAAATCTGTATTTAAGAAGTTAAGCGATTCAGACGATACCGCCGCTAGTGCAGCAGCAAGTGCGGCGCCCGCTTTCAAGTTACCGCGCATTGATATTCCTGACTTTGACGGGGACATACAAAAGTTTCCTTTGTTTATAGAGTCATTTCGCACGATTGTACACAACAATCCCGCGTTAGGAAACGCAGAGCGCATTCATTATTTGATTTCAAAATTGAAAGGCAAGGCTCAGTCCATTTGCGTAGGCATTGCGCCTACCCCTGATAACTACAGGGTGTTGTATGAAACCTTAGTCGACAAATATGAAGACAAACGCGCTATCGCTATTTCCTATTTGGAAAACATTCTAAACTTGAAACCTTTGAGTGCTGGTAAAGCAAACGCAGCAAATTTAGAAAGTTACATTGATCAGTTTTCAACGTCAGTTGCTGCTTTACGTCAGCTGAATATCAAAGAAATGTCTGACTTCATATTTGTACATTTGGCACTGAGAAAGTTAGATAGTGAAACTTCCAAGGCTTTTGAAATGTCTCTTAAAGACAATGAAAAGTTTCCGAAATACGACGATTTCGTTAAATTTATCCGCGATCAAACTAAAATATTACAACGCACTACTGCAGTCGCGTCACCGTCGCATCCGCACGCCGGCAACCACGCTCAGCGCAACCAGCCGTCCCCGCGCCCCGCACTCATTTTGTGCAGAATAAAATGCAAACTTTTCTTGTAAATAACAATGAAAATCCTATTCGCGTTTGCAGTTACTGCAACAGTAACAAGCACGCCAATTTATATCAATGCGAACCTTTTCTCAGATTGACACCGATTGAAAAGTATAATGTAATTAAAAAGTGCAACGGTTGTGTGAATTGTTTAAGTGTCCGTCATACACTTTCTACATGCAAGTCGAACACCACATGCAAATATTGCCACAAGGCCCACCATAGCCAATTATGCCGCAACGCTTTAGATCATCCTAACGCATCTAAGCAGGGTGATTCTAATTTTAAAGATTATGGACATTCTTATAATGCCAATAAAGGTCAGTTTCGACCTCCCGCGCCGCTCCCTGTTAATCAACCCGCGTCTTCTCCCGCAACCGCCGCCGCCGCGCCGCCAGCGCGCCCGCACGCCGCCGCGTCGCCGTCTTCGGTTCCGCACGCCCCGCAGCCGCTTCTTCTGACTGTACACGCACTAACAATAGTGATGTAGGTTTCTCAGGCACTGCTACTAGCAATCAAGATTCGTTCAAGACAGTGTTATTAGGAACTGCAATTGTTCAGGTTTTAGACGCCTTTGGCAATCGCCGCGATATAAGAGTCCTGGTCGACATGGGCTCTCAGAATCACTTTATCACCTCACGTTGTTTACGGACATTAGGGTTAAAACTATCGCCTGATGATAAAAATATTTCGGTACACGGTATAGGAGAAAGTTCCCAGTCCATAAAAGGAACATCGAACCTAACGCTGTTCTCACGATTTGATGACTCGTTTTCGTTTGACTTGCAAGCGTTGGTTATTGACAAAATATCTGGTAATTTGCCTGCTTGTGAAATAAATACCGCATGCTTAGATTATTTGAAAGATATTCCGTTTAGTGACAGTCATTGGTACATGCCGGGTAAAATCGACTTACTGCTGGGTGCTGAAGATTTCGTCAAGTGTATCATGAAAAATAATCGCATTATTGGCCCACCTGGTTTACCCGATGCAATCGAAACTGTTTTTGGATATGTCATTTCTGGTTCCGCTTATACTACAAGTGTTGAGTCATCGACTGTACAGACTTTCTTCACCGCGACTGACAAAGTTGATACTCTTTTATCCAAATTTTGGGAGATTGAGGAGGTTCCCACCCGCAAACATCTGTCCGCTGACGATAAGGCGTGTGAACAGATTTATTCACAACAGACTACTAGGGATGATCTTGGCCGCTATGTTGTTCCTCTGCCGTTTTGCCGCGACCCATGTGATTTGGGCGATTCATTACCTACTGCGATGCGTAGATATAAATCTTTAGAAAGGAGATTTAAACAAAATAATGTTATTCATCAACAATATGATGAAATCATCCGCGATTATTTACAAAAAGAGTACATATCTTTAGTGAAGGACTTGGAAAGTAATCCCAGTGCTTATATTATACCGCATCATCCTGTTATTAAGGAAGACAGACTGACAACTAAAGTACGCATTGTTCTAGATGCTAGTGCCTCTACTTCTACTGACATATCATTAAATGATTGTCTGTATACTGGACCAAACCTGCAATCAGATTTACTCGCGATTATCTTCGATTTTCGCTTATTTCCAATTGCCATAACCGCTGACATACGTCAAATGTACTTAAGAATCTTGGTTTCTCCCGAGTTTCACCGCTATCTTCGAATGATATACCGCTTTTCTAATGAGAGTGAACCGCAAATTTACGAATTTAACCGCGTTTGTTTTAGACTTCAATGCAGTCCTTATCTTGCAATGCGCAAGGTCAAGCAACTTTTCCTAGATGAAGGTCCGTCTTTTCCCGCCGCTGTATCAGCTGCTTCTCGCAATTTATATACAGACGAATCAGGAACATCTGTTAGAGATGAATCTACCGCTATTGAGCTTTCGCGCGATTTGATTGCTCTTTTCTCAATTGCCAACTTAGAATTAGTTAAATTCTCAAGCAACTCGCGTTCTTTACTTGAGCATTTACCAGAAGAAAATCGCTTTTCCGCTGTTGGAGACGTCGCTGATGATACTGATTTTAAAATCTATGTCTTACGTTGGTGTTCAGTTGCAGACCAATTCTTCCTAATTGTAAATTTAGACTCGCAAAACGTTGCAACAAAACATACAACTTTATCCAAACTTGTAAGACTCTGTTTTTTGGTAATTATCGCAACAACAATAATTTTATTCACTCTGGTTATTGAAACTGAATTGGGATTTGCAATTTTCATAGCATATTCGTGCACATTGTTTTTAGTTCAAATTGAGCTCCCGCTTTTCCGCTTTTCCTGCTTACTTTCAATAATTCATGTAATCTGTTAACAGTTGTTATATTGATACTTTCTCACTGTTTTACTTTATTTTAATCTATAATTTCAAATTAATACATAACATAATTTGTTGTTACTTATTCGCATCCTTTGATTTACATGTTAATTTATCACAACCAACCGCTTTAACGCTATCATGTTGTCAGCATTAGGTCTAATAAATACATTGCACAATGTTGATGTGTTAAGTTTGTGGACTTAGTGAAATTAAGTTTCTTGACCATTTACATATGCCCTCGATTAAACTATAATGGAATACTTACCGCATTTTATCCCGCGATTAAAAACACAATTGTCTTATTGAATATTGATAATACTCCCCTTAAATGGCCGTTAGGTGTAATTGAAGACGTCTTTCCAGGCAAAGATGGAGTTATCCGCGTTGTGTCTGTACGCACAAATTCTGGTGTCTATCAAAGACCCGTGGTAAAGGTTTCTCCTTTACCATTGCAATAAGTTATATTTTATTTTCTTTCGTGCCACTATGTTTCTTGTGGCATAATTTCAAGTTAATTTTTATTTTCATTCCTTTCATACTCTTTGTTTATTTAGAAGAACAAAGAGATCTTTGTCCTTCTAGGCGGGGGGAATGTTTGAGCCTATAAAGTTGGATGGAGTATTTTGATTTGAAATGGGAAGTATTTCGCCATCCATCCAACCTCCGCGCACGTCCTGCTCTATGACATATAGAGTAAAAAAGAAAAAGAGTCGTCTGTCAACTACGACAGCAGCGCTTCGCTCCATGTATTTTCTCAGCATATATTTAATTATTTTAAAACCCACCGGAAGATTTAGAGCTATACAAGACCGCAGCAATAGCATCATCAAGTGCTTCTGGAGTTAAGGGTGAGTGAATACCAGCTTTTCAATTAAATTATTTCCATCCGCCTTTATAGGTAAAACTACAGAGTGTTTTAGGCCAACCTTGATACAGTCCATTAAACCGCGCAAATAACTATTAAGCTTTTGACCTTGTCTAATACATATACAAAGTCGGATTAGACGTAGTCGCGGCCATAACCAAATCTTGATTTCAACCATCTTAGAATTGCCGAGTGTCAAAGTGGAGATAATCGTACTTTGTACGTACAAATATGTATTGACAAATTCGTATGTGACACTCGATAGAATCCTGTCGCATCAAGATTTTTTTTGATAAGTGCAGCAAGCGCTGACTGCTTCAATGTTCTACTGAGGTCCATATTCAGTTGTCAAGGTATAATAATGTAATGTTGACTGCGGTATCTACGAAATCAAGGTCGCTCAGCGAGCTATGGAGAGAGCAATGCTGCAGGGTTTCTATGAAGGATAAAATCCGAAATCACATCCGACAAAGAACGAAAGTCACAGACGTTGCTCAAAGAATTAGTTCTCTGAAGTGGCGATGGGCTGGCCACGTCTGTCACAGGACTGATGAATGGTGGAGCAGACGAGTCCTTGAATGGAGACCATGGACGGGAAAACGTAGTGTAGGGCGTCCTGAGGTACGGTAGACGGAAGACCTTAAGAGGGTAAATACTTGTGATGTATACATATCATTTAATAATATTGTAAATCTGTTTTAAAAAAATATATATACCTCGTTGAGTTTCTTGCCGGATTCTTCTCAGCAGAGGTTTTTCCGAACCGGTGGTAGATTTTTTTTGACATTCATAAGTGCTTGTTATAGCCTAAATTGAATAAAGATATTTTGACTTTGACTTTGACTTTGAGGGTCGCTAGCGAGGGATGGATGCGAGGGGCTGAAGACGAGAGTGTTTTGGCGCACCATGGAAGAGCCTATGTCTAGCAGTGGCCTGCTGTAGGATGATGATGATGATGATGATGATAATAATGTATTTCCATAGGGAAAAGTCGGATCTCAATCGATACGACGGCACCCGAAGTGTCAATCGATTAATGTAGGTAGGTAATTAGTGACATTTTCATAATCTATTAATATGGTGCAGTTTGCAAAACTTTTTATACCTATTTTATTTACAGATTTTATCCAAAAAGGATTCCTAAATTCAAAATTCTGTTGCGTAACACGTTCGTATTTGAGCAACATAAATGTAAAATGAGAGAAATTTAAACTAAATCGGTCCAATAGATTGAGAACGATTTTGCTATTGGATTCCGACTTCCGACCCGAAGTATAACATACCTACCTACAGTCATAATAAAATGACGTATTAGAACGACAGTCAGCTATTGTAAATCTTCACATTCAGAGTTCATCGCGAAACCTCCCACTAAATTCGCAACGCAAAATTAAACTACTTAAGTACCTACCTAACCTACCACTGAAACCAGCAATCTAAGCAACCATTGCGCGACCTCGGCGCTGCAACCAGCGCACCCCACCACAGTCACCCCCACTAGAATTTCCCACTTTCCCACCAGCGTGAAGTTGTCCCCGGGTGGGCGGGGCGGAGGCGGGGCGGGGAGTGGCAACTCAGTCGCCGCCAAGACGCCGACGCAGCCGCTATGTCATTGCCACTCGCTTTCCCGCGCTCACACTATGATTTTTTACCAAACAGGTGAGACGCATCGATAATTAAGCGAGTGACCTTTACCTACACTATTTGTCGCCACTCATGACTTATTCATGCCCATTCTTTTTGCGGAGCAAGAGCATAAGCACTGCAAAAATTTGCCGTAACAATTGGAGTCCATACGTCTTTGGATATGGTTGGATTTCGCGCGGACGAAAGAGTATATCCAGAAATACCGTGGTTATATTCCAAAAGGACATAAGTGCTAAGGGTTGTTAAGGATGTTCCGACCTTTCGCCGCCAAGCTATCGATATGGTAGATATTGTAATTGGCACTGCATTGTTCTGGTTGCAATTTGAGCTCGGGAGCGATCGGCATGCGTTCGGAGGCAAAAACAGATACGTGCGTCGAAAGAATCGATAGATTATTGTTTTTGCGATGCACCTCACTAGCCGATCGACATTGTTCGTCTGAACGTCAATTAGGGATAATGACGAACGGGATATTTAAACACGATTCGTGATTGTTTTTAGATTTTTTTTAGTGCTTTATTGGTTGGGAATTAAATAGAATGGGAAGAATTAATGGTAATAAAGGATACTTAAAGACAGAAATGATAAATTATCAACTAGGGTATCACAAAAGGGCAAAACTTTTGATCATAAGATGCCGTATTGTCTAACGCGCTGACATTTGCCATCGCATTCACCATCTCTTTCTAACCTCGTCCTGAACCATGTGACCAAAAGAAGTGAAGAAAACGAATGAGATTAAAGTGTTTTAAGCAATAAGGCCTTAGGATGCAACATTCACAAGACAGCCTTTACACAAATGTCAAACGAAGAGTTTACATCTTGTAGTAGTGTATATACCGTATGTACGCTGGTCGACAACATCCTGTAAATTCCTACTACTCCCGTGAACCTTAAATATCGGAGCCCTACCACAGATTACGGATTTTTTGCAAAAATTGTAACATCAAACGATTAAAGACAGTCTTGGCTTGGGACTTGTGTAACTTATCTCTAACTGCCGTCAAAATTGTTCGTATCATTATTAATAAGAACGTCGTACATGATTATACCTTAAAGTACAAGGATATAGAGAAGTGCCACCGGGCTAAAAATGCCTAAATTTTGTTAATTACCAAATGATCGGAATCAGGAAAATTATAATTTAAGTGACGTTTGGACCAGAAAAAATTATGATCCCAAAGACATTTGGATTTTGGATTTAAATAAGGTAAACTATTTATAACTCGGCAGTATTTCTTTTGTTAAAGTTCTATACAAAATGCGAAACCCCGGGTGTCGCTAAGTTGTTATTAGGTATAACTTTGTTATCTATTCTAATATTATAAATGTGACATGTTTGTCCGTCTTTCACGTCGAAACGGAGTGACGGATCGACGTGATTTTTGGCATAGAGATAGCTTATGGGCCACAGAGTGACATAAGCTACATCCCGAAAAAATACACAGTTCCCGAGGGAACAGCGCGCGATAACTGAATTCCACAAAGGCTAGTAATAAATATATTATTTACTTAATATTAAGTTTTAAAAATGTCAAATGGACTATTTGTCCAGAAAATTGCGGTGCTCTTGCAGGGTTTATGTTGGCGCATGTATGTATGTTTTTTTTTTAATAGAATTAAGACCTTTCATACCACATAATTGCAATAAACTTTATGGCTATGACTACAACCAAAGCGTGTTTTTTTAGTTTTTTAAACGTTTAACACAAACTTCATTTTCAGTATCCGGAAATAAGATGACATTTTCCTTTACTTCCAAATAATAATTGTTCAGCCCAAATAGATTCACCAAGTAATTTCCTTTCACAAATAATTCGACCTAACATTTTTCACTTGCTTCCAGTAGATTAAAATTTGCAGAAAATTCCGCTTGGAAATAATTATTTTTTAAGGATTTACCTTACCTTCTTTGAGAAGAGACTTATTTTCGGTGGCAATCCAATTTAGATTAAGCATACCTTTATAAAGAACGAAAATATTTTGCATTAAATTGACAAGGTAAGGTTTTTATATCGTAACTAAATACTTTGCATAATTGCTAAATCATATATTTTGTGTTCACTTACTGAATTTTCATCTCTTGCTTTTTATATTATGTAAACTGCATAGGTACAATACTCGTAGTGATTATGTCACTGCACACCTGGGCGTTTAAAAAAAAGTGTACCTTTTCTTTCAAAATTAGTTTTCAAAAGTGTACCTTTTCTTCAATTACGAGTCAGTTTTGAGACGCTCATATTTTTTGGCGGTTTGGGACATTTTATTAAATTATCGGAATCGTGTGCGAGAAGTTCTCAATTTGTACTGGGCCTGCGTGGGAACTACGGCCCAAGCCCTCTCATTCTGAGAGGAAGCCTGTGCTATAGTTATATATTGCATTTATGTAGGCTGAGATGATGATGATGGTTGATCCCGTCTCGAAATTGGTAATCGAGTCAAAAAAGTCACTCGATTGGTGGAATTCTTTTTTCAGCACATTTTTGAGCTATAAATTAAAAAAATCCTAACGCAAATCACAGCCAGTATTCATTTAATAAACCACAACACCACAATCAAATGATCAATAGACGAAATAATTGGAATAGCGTACGTCTCTATCTAACGAATTTCTAATTTATGGCGCGCGATAAAGCCGGCTGTAAATCCGCGCGTGCGCATCTAATCGTGCAGCGCTATCTAGCGGCGCCTTTGCGAACCGCGATGCAGACGCGCCGCGCGGTGACTTGGTATTATCTGTGGTGCTAGGTGGCGATAGCGTTTAATTGTGCTTCGGAAATGTTTAGCTTTGGTATGGTCGTGTATCAAAAAATGGAAACTGGTCAAGTGCATATCGGGTATAAGGGTAGGACTGTACTTTTGTACATGAAACTACCGTGAGACTCACTCATATTAAATGATATTGTAACGGATAACTCACGTCTTAAACCGAATTTAGCTCGACATGTTTCGGGCTATTTCGTAGCCCTTCTTCTCAGGAGCACGCGAACGCGACTCGGAAGTGCGTGAAGCCATTGAGATTAGTCGTCATCCGAATTTTAACCGGGATTACGGTTGGTCGGTACCCCCGAGTTGGAAAACAGTTTTAAATACTCGTGCTGCGTCATCGGTTGGTGTGAACATGCCTTTACGGAGCGATGTTGTTAGTGTTGTGTGCTACCCTACATTAGACATTGACAATAAAAATGACGATAAAAATGCGGGTAGTTGTGCGCCGGTGTTAGCTTCGTCGGGCAGTCGCGCGAGCAGAGCGGTGGCGCGTAATGTGCGTGTTGCCGCAGCCGCCGAGTCGCGTTCGCGTGCTCGTGAGAAGAAGGGCTACGAAATAGCCCGAAACATGTCGAGCTAAATTCGGTTTAAGACGTGAGTTATCCGTTACAATATCATTTAATAGGACTGTACTATGCGACAAACATTAAATATTCAGTTTTCGTCGAACTTGTAAAGCTTACTAAACTATAATAGTTTTCCTTTTAAAGTCATATAGTTCGAGATTCTGTTTTTTTTTAAAGCCAGCGGCTTAGCTTCCAGTGGGCTAGCACAAGCTCAATATTTTGAAAACTTCTCATTTCACAGATAAAAATGAGCACAAATACGTAACAGTGAGCACACACATACTCGCAAATATGAAGACTTTAAGTAGATTAAATAACCAACCATCTTAATAAGTATATCTTAGACATCCATATTCAAGCCATACTTCATACGAAAAACAACTTAGTTTTCTTCAATCCATTCATATAATTTTTATGAGACATTCATTTCTTATGCAAAAACGCAAGGCTTTCTTTTGAGTGCCACAACCATTCCAAATAACACTTTAATTCTATAGCACTAAGATTGACTTTAGGGAACCATTTTAGATTCGTGACTACATCACATAAAAACT
Organism: Choristoneura fumiferana; assembly: GCF_025370935.1. NCBI lineage: Eukaryota > Metazoa > Arthropoda > Insecta > Lepidoptera > Tortricidae > Choristoneura > Choristoneura fumiferana. Next base: position 17,820,766 of record NC_133487.1, on the reverse strand, counting down.
TGGTATATTAACTTTGTACTCGTATTGTAATGACATGTGTTTAAAGATGTCAGTATATTTTAATACTATCTCATACTTCATGCTCATGCATTTTTAACCGTATCAATAAAGGTATAAGGTTAAAAATTTATTTGGTTGCACTGGTTTTCATTTCATACAGTTCAGTACTGTGAATTGATGCCTAAAGTTATTGATGATATATTTGAATTGCTTTTGTGGTGAGTTGATTTAATAATTCAATGTAGGGCATTTGTCTTGGAACTTATCTGAAGAACACCACAACAAATTGCCACTTGCATCCGCCGGTTGCTCGTAACTTTCGCGATGTTGTCAACACCTTGCCATTTTAACGCTTCGTTTCCGGTTCTTAGTCGGCACCCGAGGACTTTTCCCCAACGATACCTAATCTGTCCTCCGAGCGACGAGTTTACTGTAGGTTTAGTCCATCAATTTGATTCCGGAATTAATTCCAAGTGTCCTTCGGAAGATCTTAAGCAGTCCTATCTCTATGCCTCTATGCCACATTTTATATAAGTCGGGTGCAGCGGCTTAAGTTTGAAAAGGTAACAGACTGGCAGACAGACAGTTACTTTCGCATTTATAATATTAGTAAGGATGGATAGATGATTTGGTTCTTAGGTGACTTTACTAAGAACCATTTCGTACATACAAACCCTTTACAAGGCAACAAATAAAAATTCAATGAGCGCTAGTGTCGTACACCGTACATCGGTAATCGAACATGTCGATATCGATTATTGTGTCGCGAGTCGATAAATCGAACTGTCGACGCGGCACATGCGCTAACGAACCGCTTTCATTAAACGTTCGATTACACAGCAGTGTGCGGTATTAATGAGTTTTATAAACCGTTGGATTAAATAAGCTTTTTGCTCTTTTTTTGTTGAAAACAAATTACAATACTCTGTTGATAAAAGTTTTGGTGTAAAAATGTTACTTCAAATTCTAAATCACAAAACGTTTTTGTTGCTTTAATTTTAAGTATCACTGAATCTACGAATAAAAATGTAGTCTATATCTATGAAAAACTGACAGCCTAAACCACTGAAGTACTTTACTGGACTACCAAGTCTTAGCTCAAAATATCTACTTACTTGAAACTTAGCAGACATCTTTTTAAGAATCATAGAGGTCTTTAGAAGGGATTTTTCGAAATTCCCATGGGAGAGAGTGCTAACCAATTTTTTATCAAGGAAGAATATCCACGAGATAAATAGGGGCACGTAGGGGCTGTTTCACCATCCATTGATTAGTCTTAACTGACGGTTAAATGTGATGCCGGCCGTCTCTATTTGTTTTGTTCGAATAGACGGAGACGGCATCACATTTAACCGTCAGTTAACACTAATCAATGGATGGTGAAACAGCCCCTTAGCCTTTAACCGCGGCTTCGTACTTGATTCTACAAAAATCCCATGGGATTTTCTTAAATTGCGATCTTCATTTACATTGCTTGGAGAACACCTTCAGAAATAATTTAAATAAATAACATATTTTTGCACTTAGCCGTTAAGCTTTTAGCATTTTCTCCGGTGGGAATATCGGGATAAAAAGTAGCCTATGTGTTATTCCAGATGTCTAACTATCTGCATAGGTACCAAATTTCTTAAAAATTAGTGCAAGAGATTTGACGTGAAAAAGTAGCAACCACGCACTCACAAACAAATTTTCGTATTTGCAATAATAGTAGGGTAATTTTTATTGGTAGTTTTTAGCACTGCTGTTTAATTTTCCTGATAAAACCCCCTTACGGGATCCGCTATTTGTTTTGGTACGAAAACGGTTTAAATTAAGTAATCGAGTGAAATTATCATGATTATTAAACGAAAGGGTAATTTAGCTTAAATTACCGAAATATCGGGTAAAACGGAGCGATTAAGTGAATATTGGTGCGATGCGCGCGCGCAAACACGACGCGCGTCTGCAATTACTGCACTAGGGATGAGACGTTTATCGACAGCATTATTGCGTTATTTTTGGAAGCATATTTTAGTAGTTAATACTGACTATTCAACTTTCGTTTTTATCTCAGTTATTTTGCTCCTAACAATATTAAGTTATGACTAGTCTAAACATGCTCCATATACGGCCCAAAATTTTAAAACTTCTTTATTGTTGTACAGGATCATTATTTATATTTGACTCCGCAATAATAATTGTTTTCTTCGTATATAAGTACTGCGAGTATCAAGATAACGATATTATAAGTAATGAAAATGAGTCAGTAAAGTGGTTTATTTTACTCGACAAGGTACAAAAACATAAAAATATATCATTACTTAATAAATTCTTCACTATTGAAACTGTATCAAACCACATTTTTTTGCCACAAAAAATCCACCAAAAAAACAAGCAAAAATCATCGATAAAAGACAACACTAGCCTCAGGTCGATAATTATGAATTGTTCATTTGTTTCCGCGTGGCACCGCCGCGGGTGAAACTCATAACTCTCTTTTTTCCCGTCGATACTTTCTTTTTGGGAACGTCTTCGTGAAAGTGCATCGCGGGCCAAATTGTCGGGGTCGATCGCATGGCCTCGACAGTTTATACTAAAACTAGCTTATACCCGCGACTACGTCTGCGCGGATCTAGGATATCGCGCGGTGGCGCCCTCTACCGGAATAAAAGGTATCCTATGTTGATCCTTGGGGTTCAAACTACCTATGTAACAAATTTCATCAAAATCGGTTCAGTGGTTTCGACGTGAAAGGGTAACAGACAGACAGACAGACAGACAGACAGAGTTACTTTCGCATTTATAATATTATAGTAGGGATTACTTGTATTACTAGTTGCTTGATCCCCTCATCCCAGCCTATATACGTCCCACTGCTGGGCACAGGTCTCCTATCAGATGAGAGAGCTTGAGCAGTAGTACGGATTGTGGACTTCACACACACCATTGAATTGCTTCGCGGGTTTCCTCACGAAGCTCATGGTAAATTTCAAATGTAATTCCGCACATGAATTACGAAAAACTCAGAGGTGCGAGCCGGGGTTTGAACGTGATCCTATGCTAGAGGCCATAGGTCAAACCACTCGGGCACCACGGCTTCTCTAAATAAGTATTTAAAACTAATTAATTAGGTGACAGAACGGCGTGACCATCCCTGACGTCACCACGGATCAATAATACCACGAAACGAAGGACGAAGCGTTGGCAGGCCTCTTACCAGTACCCTTAGTGTAAGTTTTCGATTACAAAATACGTCGCGATCGCGTTCGCGTTAAAATCTTAATTTGTATGGAAACACGAACATCGCAAACGTTCCGCTAGAGGCGCTGTTCGTGTTTCCATACAAATTGAGATTTTAACGCGAACGCGATCGAGACGTATTATGTAACCGAAAACTTACACTAAGGGCACAGGCCCTATAGGTACTACGAAGTGCAAATTCGAACTATACGTATCTTGCCGTCCCTCGAACTTCGATTTTACAATTTCGTAGTAGCCCCACAGGTACGGAACCCAAAGAGTAGGCCAAAAGGTCAGTGACCGAGGATGCTGAGTTAAGAGCTGTATCCATCATCACCTCAGCCCTATCATTATTCAAATTATCACCTACAGCCATGAGTTAATACTGTTTTTTATAGCGCCCATAACTGCGGTATAATACACATGTTTGTTTAAATCTATTTGAAATACCGTATTTTGTGTGGTGCAAGTCAAAAGCTTCAGGCTGGGTTATCTGAAATCAACCAATTTTTAAATTCAACTGCTTACTTCTGAATATGCTTAACAAGTGTCTTTAATTAACGGTTCAATTAAACATTCTTTTCTTCGTTTGTCGGTGTACGAAAAATGATGTTACTTACGATTTTTATAACGTATATGTAACGTCTGTCACCAAAGCCCACTCAAATCCACTCAAAGGTTGACTGGTAGAGATCCCTTAAGGGATAAGTTCGCTTTTATGCATATATCCCACTATTTTTCAATTGTTTGTTTATTTATTTCGTACAATAAAGAGTTTACATACATACATACATACACATACTACTTTAAATACCAGAAAATCAATAAAAAAAAATTAACTCCCATATTTAAGTACTAAACTTTTTAAAAAAATGCACTTATTTGTAAAATACAAATTAATGATTTTTAAGCCCCAGCTACATACAAAAATTGTAAGTTACCATCTTTTGCATGATGATGACATTAAAATTAGGTAATTGACACTTAATGCGAGAAATAAATCTTCAGTATCATCATTATCACCATCCGCCGGAGGACGTCCACTATTGAACAAAAGCCTGCCCCTAGAACGCTACAATCAACGACAACTCTCCACTTGTATCCACCACTTGCCGCCAGTCTACCTGGTGGGGCCTGTCCATACCTCATCTTCCAATTCATGGTCGCCACTCGAGAGCCTTTCTCCTCCAACGGTTTAACCTGTTTATTGCCCCTTCAACTCGCTATGTCGGTGAAGGTAGGAACTTGTGCAAGGTCCGCCCGGATTGCTACCATCATCTTGCTCGCTAATCCTGCCGTGAAGCAGCAGTGCTTGAACTGTTGTGTTTCGGCGTGGAGAGTAAGGCAGCCGGTGAAATTACTGGCACTTGAGGTATCCCATCTTAGGCCTCTAGGTTGGCAACGCATCTGTAATACCCCTGGTGTTGCAGATGTTTATGGGCGGTGGTGATCTCTTACCATCAGGCGACCACTTGCTCGTTTGCCATCCATTAAGCTTAAGACTTGCACCATACTGTAATAATTTCAGTGAATGACAAATAAGAAAATATGATTACACCCCTGCCCGGTCATTATTGGGTAATTGAAACGGCTCGTCGAACGATTAACGATCTATTCCATCGATTATCTGTGTCCATCGACATCTTTTTGTATCGATTTAATTGTCGACTGCGATGTCGGATCCATGTTTGTTAAAAGCATCTGGTACTGGCTTGAAAAAGTATACATTACAGTTTCATCATCGTCATCATCCCAGCCTATATACGTCCCACTGCTGGGCACAGACCTCTTCTCAGAATGAGAGGGCTTGGGCCGTAGTTCCCACGCGGGCCCAGTGCGGATTATGAACTTCACACATACCATTGAATTACTTTACAGGTGTGTGCAGGTTTCTCCACGATGTTTTCCTTCACCGTAAAGCTCACGGTAAATTTCAAATGTAATTTCGCACTTGAATTTAGAAAAACTCAGAGGTGCGGGCCGGGGTTTGAACCCACTAACCTCTGCTTGAGAGGCGATAGGCCAAACCGCTAGGCCACCACGGCTTCTTAGTGTTAATTTATTTACAAGAAATAAAGATATAATTAAAAGGTTAGTAGACGTCACTGAGGATCGAAGAGCTGGCAGCTTCCTCGGACAAAGAATTCGCTTAGCTATCCACAGAGGGAATGCTGCCAGCATCTTTAGAACGTTGTCTAAGGCTATAAGGAGGCTGCTTCAAAAATTATTTATTTATTAATTCTGATGAACCAACAGCTTAAGACATACCGATTAAAGATAACAACAGACACAACAATAGATATACGACAATTTTTCACTTTCACGTTACTTTTTTAAAAAATTTAGTTTTACGTGTCGTTTTCGCGAGGACACACAAAATTGTGTATAAAAATATTTACTATTTTCATGTGTGTTTCCATTTAAATATTTTTTGTTTATTGTGTAAATTTTATTGAATTTGTGTGTCTTCTATATTAGTGAATATCTTCTTTCCTTCTCTCTTTTAGGTAAATAGATATAATTTAATTGTTATAGACAAAAATAATAAGTATTTACAAGAAAAATGTTTGCCTTCCTTCTGATACTTATTATCATCACTACTTTTAAGACAACTTAAAACTTACTACTACTTACTTACTTTTAAGGTATAAGTTCGCCTTTGTACATATATTTCATTGTTTGTCATCTGTGTTTGTTTACTTATTTTGTACAATAAAGAGTTTACATACATACATACTTTTACAAAGCTCGTGTAACTCAAGGACATCCACTTTTCTGAGTGAACTTTATGAACATTAATTGAGGACTTTTTTAATAGCAGCCTAATGCTAAGTCATTGGAATCGTGTACCCGTATAGATTAACTAAATAAATAGAATTTCCACAATTGGTAAACTCGCGATTGCTACGGACAGCGTGATAGCATTGAGTGAAGGTTCTGGCTATAATTTAGTCTCGCGTCAACAGGGAGCGTGTTAAAGCTCGTAAATCGTCATTTTCACGTCGCCTGCGCAACTGACGAGGTAATGAGTGAATACATCAAGCGAGGCTTCAGAAATAGCGGGCAACCAGCGGGTAGACACTCCGCTATCCAAATATACGAAAAAAAAAATACAAAAACCTTCGGTCCCCGGGACTCAAACTATCTTTATAACTGACAAAAACATTACGCATGACAGTACATTGTGCATTAAGGGCCGTAAGAAAGGGATTACTAAAGAGAGTCTATTAGAAGCCCGACTCCGAAAAAAGTCAAACCCTGCGTGGAGGAAAAACTATTCGCAAATCCCGTAAGAACAAATTAGGACATTGTCCACTAGTATTCAGGCATAGAATAACACCATTGACGGGCAAGTGAGATGAAAAATTATTTAAGTACAATATACTCCTAGCCACTGCCCGCGACTTCGTCCACGAAAAATTCATCTATCGCTGTTCTGCGATTTTTATCAATTTTCTTAATTTATCTTTATTACGCACTGGCATCGCGTAAAGCGAGTAGCGTAGTTCGTCTGTCTGGCCTCTCTAACAGAAAAAAAATCCAAATTTTATCTAAATCTATTCAGCGGTTTGGGCGTGAAAAGGTAACAGACAGACAGACACATTTTCACATTAGTAATAATGCCCTCCTAAGCCAAAAGGCACTATCTAAATGGAAAAGCACTTTTGTGTTAATAACACCTATTAATAAATCAAGCGTTATCGAAAATACAAACTGAAATATAGATGCACAGAAAAACCAGAAAAATAAGACCAGCGCTGGGAATCGAACCCAGGTCCTCGGCATTCCGTGCCGTGTGCTACACCGCTACACCACCGCTGTCCAGTGGCGCTGGCTGGCTGGCTGGTGGCGCTGTCCAGCGGTGGCGTAGCGGTATAGCACACGGCACGGAATGCCGAGGACCTGGGTTCGATTCCCAGCGCTGGTCTTATTTTTCTGGTTTTTCTGTGCATCTATATTCAGTTTGTATTTTCGATATAGGTTTTACGGATGACCGTAAAAGTAACAAAAAATTTGGAATTAAAAAATTAAGAGTTTTTTTTTTAGATAACACCTTTTGACCTAGGAGGTCAGAATACTATACGAGTATTACATATTATGTGAATAAGATATAGACTGTAAAAAAATACGTTTATAAAACCTTGTAATTTTTTCTCTGTGTATCTGTTTTCTGTATCGCTTACTATGTCTGGTGTACAATAAAGAGTCTTTGTATTGTATTGTTTAATTTGACTACTGTGATTTATTTGGTTTCATTTTTAAACTTCATGTATTAGGCCATGTTCCCGTTGAAGACAATGATGATGACTTGTAGACAAATACTTGAAATAGTTACATTAAAATGGCCCAATTCTTAGTAACGGACAAAAAATACACGCAAATCATGATAGGTAATTGTTTAAAAGACATTTCTTTGAAACAAATCCATTCAATGCTAATGAAACGCGAGCCTCATCTGTGTTAATGTTTTAATTCATATTTTTAATTACCTTTCGATTAACCAAGTGCTACTTTCTTAAAAAGGTTCGATCCAAATTCCAATCTTTTTGTTACTAGTAAATATTCAACTCGTCATGGCGGGAGGAGCACGGGAAGCGCCATTTTTAGGGTTCCGGAGCCAAAATGGTAAAAAGGGACCCTTATTGTTTCGCCATGTCTGTCTGTCAGTCCGTCCGCGGCTTTGCTCAGGGACTATTAATGCTAGAAAGCTGTAATTTTGCACGGATATATATGTAAACTATGCCAACAAAATGGTTTAATAAAAAAATTAAAAATATTTTTTTAGGGTGCCTCCCAAAGACGTAAAGTGGGGGTGATTTTTTTTTCTTATCCAACCCTATAGTGTGGGTGTCGTTGAATAGGTCTTTTAAAATCATTAGGGGTTTGCTAAGACGATTTTACCAATTCAGTTATTTGTTTGCGAAATATTCAACATTAAAGTGCAAATTTTCATTAAAATCGAGCGTCATTTGAAAAAAATCAGGATGGTGGTAAGTATATCAAACTTTCAAGAAAAACTATAACGGGTAAGTTTGCTTGAGAATTATTAGTAGTTTAAGAGTAAATAGCAGCCTAAGGTTAAAATATACCTAAACTATGGAAGATTCCGTATAAAATACGAAATCCTTGGAAAAATATTACTTAATCTTTTCGTAATGGCTACGGAACCCTATTTCGGGCTTGTCCGACATGCTCTTGGCCGGTTTTTTGCTAAACAAGTCAGAAAATAGGTAAATGGTTGATTAGGTCCATGGTCTAACTTTTTACCCGAGTTGCCGAACGAGGGTTATGTCTTTCGAGCTTATTTATGTCCATTTCTTTGGTACTCTCTGCAGCCTAAACGGCTGAATGGATTTTAACACAGTGGGGTATCCTTAGTTTCGTCATAACATATCATAGCTATTGATTGCATTGTGATAACTATTTTAGAACGCTACCCTGTTGGAGCTCTGTCGAAAATGTGTTCTTTAATCCAGTTGATTTACTTCAGTAAAGGGGGACAGAGAACAGAGAAAATAATTCAATCATCATCAACCAAGAAGTCCACTGTTCAGTTATTGTATTGTATTGTATTTTATAACTCGCCATTTGCATCCGCTGCTGGGCTGCAACTTTTGCGATGTCAATCCACCTAGTGTGAGACCTGCCAACGCTTTGGTTTCCGGTACGTTGTACTGACCATAGTCAAAATACCACCAACGGGACTTATCACGCTAACACACACGAGTAATATTTACCTCGACGTTTCGGCAACATTGGTGGTATTTTGACTATGAGTGAAAATCACGAAAGTTTAAAACGTTGTCACCACTCGAGAACTTTTCTGCTCCAATGGTAATAATTGTCATCATCATAATCATATCAGCCGTAGGAGTAGGATGTCCACTGTTGGACATAGGCCTTCCCCATAGAACTCCAGTTGCTTCGATTGGAAGCAATCTAGCGTGAACCAGCGGCTTTAACCAGGTCATCCGTCCATCTCGTTGGTGCCGTCCTGCGCTGCGCTTGCCGATCCGCGGTTTCCATTCGAGAACTTTTTATTTATTCAGCTAGATGGCAAACGAGCAAGTAGCTCTCCTGATGGTAAGAGATCCAGATCCAGGGGTATTGCAGATGACTTGCCAACCTAGAGGCCTAAGATGGGATACCTCAAGTGCCAGTAATTTCACCGGCTGTCTTACTCTCCACGCCGCACTGTTGCTTCACGGCAGGATTAGCGAGCAAGATGGTGGTAGCAATCCGGGCGGACCTTGCACAAGGTCCTACCACCTGCAAGCTCATTGTAGCTCATTTCTTAATAAATGACCAAATGATCTTTATTGACCATAACAATCAATACAGCGAGTTAATATTACCTAACAAACAAAATGTTGGAAAACCCCGACTTTGTCAATGATGAAACATATCTAAGAATCATCGCTAGAAAACTTACTTTCAAACAAAAAAAAACCGCATTCAAATCGGCCCACCCGTTTACGGCCCACCCGCAAAATTTTTCGGCCCCAACGGCCATCCGTCCTTCGTGCGATATGGTAGGCCACATAGCATGCCAAGTGAATTAGCTCGTTGACGTGCCAATTGGCACGAGCTAATTCGCTTGGCTATCTCGGTGACCCTCGTTCTTCTACGTATCTCCTCACTTCTGATTCGACCCCGTAGAGAAACCCCGAACATAGCTCTCTCCATATGTATCCTCGTCTTAATTCTGGGTATGAAATAGAAAATTTAAATACTAAAAGACTGCATGGCCACACAGAATAGCGAAAGAATTCGCAGAATAAATTTAAAAAAAACGTTGGTTTCCGCTCGTTATCGTAACAATTGGGTTAAAAACCTTTTAAACGACCAGATGGCCTAGTGGTTAGAGAACCTGACTACGAAGCTTGAGGGTCCCGGGTTCGATTTCCCGTGTCGGGGGCAGATATTTGTATGAAAAATACGAATGTTTGTTCTCGAGTCTTGGGTGTTTAATATGTATTTAAGTATGTATCTATCTATATAATTATATTTATCGTTGCTTA
>NC_133487.1:17763276-17810425 GCF_025370935.1 Choristoneura fumiferana | reverse complement strand
TAATGCACAATGTACTGTCATGCGTAATGTTTTTGTCAGTTATAAAGATAGTTTGAATCCCGAGAACCGAAGGTTTTTGTATTTTTTTTCGTGTATTTTGGATAGCGGAGTGTCTACCCGCTGGTTGCCCGCTATTTTCTGAAGCCTCGCTTGATGTATTCACTCATTACCTCGTCAGTTGCGCAGGCGACGTGAAAATGACGATTTACGAGCTTTACACGCTCCCTGTTGACGCGAGACTAAATTATAGCCAGAACCTTCACTCAATGCTATCACGCTGTCCGTAGCAATCGCGAGTTTACCAATTGTGGAAATTCTATTTATTTAGTTAATCTATACGGGTACACGATTCCAATGACTTAGCATTAGGCTGCTATTAAAAAAGTCCTCAATTAATGTTCATAAAGGTCACTCAGAAAAGTGGATGTCCTTGAGTTACACGAGCTTTGTAAAAGTATGTATGTATGTAAACTCTTTATTGTACAAAATAAGTAAACAAACAGATGACAAACAATGAAATACATGTACAAAGGCGAACTTATCCTTTAAAGTAAGTAAGTAGTAGTAAGTTTTAAGTTGTCTTAAAAGTAGTGATGATAATAAGTATCAGAAGGAAGGCAACATTTTTCTTGTAAATACTTATTATTTTTGTCTACAACAATTAAATTATACCTATTTACCTAAAAGGAGAAAGGAAAGAAGATATTCACTAATATAGAAGACACACAAATTCAATAAAATTTACACAATAAACAAAAAATATTTAAATGGAAACACACATGAAAATAGTAAATATTTTTATACACAATTTTGTGTGTCCTCGCGAAAACGACACGTAAAACTAAAAATTAAAAAAAAGTAACATAAAAGTAAAAATTGTCCTATATCTATTGTTGTGTCTGTTGTTATCTTTAATCGGTATGTCTTAAGCTGTTGGTTCACCAGAATAATAAATAAATAATTTTGCCTCCTTATAGCCTTAGACAACGTTTTAAAGATGCTGGCAGCATTCCCTCTGTGGATAGCTAAGCGAATTCTGTGTTTTGTCCGAGGAAGCTGCCAGATCTTCGATCCTCAGTGGCGTCTACTAACCTTTTCGTTATATCTTTATTTCTTGTAAGTAAATTAACACTAAGAAGCCGTGGTGGCCTAGCGGTTTGGCCTATCGCCTCTCAAGCAGAGGTTAGTGGGTTCAAACTCCGGCCTGCACCTCTGAGTTTTTCTAAATTCAAGTGCTAAATTACATTTAAAATTTACCATGAGCTTTACGGTGAAGAAAAACATCGTGGAGAAACCTGCACACACCTGTAAAGTAATTCAATGGTATGTGTGAAGTTCATAATCCGCACTGGGCCCGCGTGGGAACTACGGCCCAAGCCCTCTCATTCTGAGAAGAGGTCTGTGCCCAGCAGTGGGACGTATATAGGCTGGGATGATGACGATGATGAAATTAACACTGTAATGTATACTTTTTCAAGCCAGTACCAGATGCTTTTAACAAACATGGATCCGACATTGCAGTCGACAATTAAATCGATACAAAAAGATGTCGATGGACACAGATAATCGATGGAATAGATCGTTAATCGTTCGACGAGCCGTTTCAATTACCCAATAATGACCGGGCAGGGGTGTAATCATATTTTCTTATTTGTCATTCACTGAAATTATTAGAGTATGGTGCAAGTCTTAAGCTTAATGGATGGCAAACGAGCAAGTGAGTCGCCTGATGGTAAGAGATCACCACCGCCCATAAGGATCTGCAACACCAGGGGTATTACAGATGCGTTGCCAACCTAGAGGCCTAAGATGGGATACTTCAAGTGCCAGTAATTTCACCGGCTGCCTTAATCTCCACGCGAAACACAACAGTTCAAGCACTGCTGCTTCACGGCAGGATTAGCGAGCAAGGTGATGGTAGCAATCCGGGCGGACCTTGCACCTTCACCGACATAGCGAGTTGAAGGGGCAATAAACGGGTTAAACCGTTGGAGGAGAAAGGCTCTCGAGTGGCGACCATGAATTGGAAGATGAGGTATGGACAGGCCCCACCAGGTAGACTGGCGGCAAGTGGTGGATACAAGTGGAGAGTTGTCGTTGATTGTAGCGTTCTAGGGGCAGGCTTTTGTTCAATAGTGGACGTCCTCCGGCGGATGGTGATAATGATGATACTGAAGATTTATTTCTCGCATTAAGTGTCAATTACCTAATTTTAATGTCATCATCATGCAAAAGATGGTAACTTACGATTTTTGTATGTAGCTGGGGCTTAAAAATCATTAATTTGTATTTTACAAATAAGTGCATTTTTTTAAAAAGTTTAGTACTTAAATATGGGAGTTAATTTTTTTTTATTGATTTTTGGTATTTAAAGTAGTATGTGTATGTATGTATGTATGTAAACTCTTTATTGTACGAAAAAATAAACAAACAATTGAAAAATAGTGGGATATATGCATAAAAGCGAACTTATCCCTTAAGGGATCTCTACCAGTCAACCTTTGAGTGGATTTGAGTGGGCTTTGGTGACAGACGTTACATATACGTTATAAAAATCGTAAGTAACATCATTTTTCGTACACCGACAAACAAAGAAATAATGTTTAATTGAACCGTTAATTAAAGACACTTGTTAAGCATATTCGGAAGTAAACAGTTGAATTTAAAAATTGGTTGATTTCAGATAACACAGCCTGAAGCTTTTTGACTTGCACACACACAAAATACGGTTTAAATAGATTTAAAACAAACATGTGTATTTATATAACCGCAGTTATGGGCGCTATAAAAAACAGTATTAACTCATAGCTGTAGGTGATAATTTTACTAATGATAGGCTGAGGTGATGATGGATACAGCTCTTAACTCTGCATCTCGGTCACTGACCTTTAGAAGGCCTAGTCTTTGGGTTCCGTACCTGTGGCTACTACGAAATTCGAAAATCGAAGTTCGAGGGACGGCAAGATACGTATAGTCGAATTTGCACTTCGTAGTACCTATAGGCCTGTGCCCTTAGTGTAAGTTTTCGGTTACATAATACTCTCGATCGCGTTCGCGTTAAAATCTCAATTTGTATGCAAACACGAACAGCGCCTCTAGCGGAACGTTTGCGATGTTCGTGTTTCCATACAAATTGAGATTTTAACGCGAACGCGATCGCGACGTATTTTGTAATCGAAAACTTACACTAAGGGTACTGGTAAGAGGCCTGCCAACGCTTCGTCCTTCGTTTCGTGGTATTATTGGTCCGTGGTGACGTCAGGGATGGTCACGCCGTTTTGTCACCTAATTAATTAGTTTTAAATACTTATTTAGAGAAGCCGTGGTGGCCGAGTGGTTTGACCTATGGCCTCTCTAGCAGAGGATCGTGGGTTCAAACCCCGGCTCGCACCTCTGAGTTTTTCGTAATTCATGTGCGGAATTACATTTGAAATTTACCACGAGCGTTACGGTGAAGGAAAACATCGTGAGGAAAACTGCACAAGCCTGCGAAGCAATTCAATGGTGTGTGTGAAGTTCCCAATCCGCACTGGGCCCGCGTGGGAACTACTGCCCAAGCCCTCTCATTCTGAGGGGAGGCCTGTGCCCTGCAGTGGGACGTATATAGGCTGGGATGATGATGATGATGATTTATTTAACGCCCTCTCGTTCTGAGATGAAGCCTGTGCCCAGCAGTGAGATCGATAAAAATACTTATTATGTTTTTATATATTACATGTATGTTAGTCTTTAAGGTATTTATTGTATTGGCCGTGATGCCTGCAATAAATGGTTTATACGTCTCACTGCTGAGCACAGGCCTCCTCTCAGAATGAGAGGTCTTGGGCCGTAGTTCCCACGCGGGCCCAGTACGGATTGGGAACTTCACACACACCATTGAATTGCTTCGCAGGTTTTCTCACGAAGCTCAGGGTAAATTTCAAATGTAATTTCGCACATGAATTTCGTAAACTCAGAGGTGCGAGCCGGGGTTTGAACCCACGATCCTCTGCTTGAGAGGCCATAGGTCAAACCATATAGCCACCACGGCTATTAATGGTTTATTATTATTATTATGAAGCAACTAGTAATACAAGTGATTTTAGTAAAAACCGTCGAGGCCATGCGATCGACCCCGACAATTTGGCCCGCGATGCACTTTCACGAAGACGTTCCCAAAAAGAAAGTATCGACGGGAAAAAAGAGAGTTATGAGTTTCACCCGCGGCGGTGCCACGCGGAAACAAATGAACAATTCATAATTATCGACCTGAGGCTAGTGTTGTTTTTTATCGATGATTTTTGCTTGTTTTTGGTGGATTTTTTGTGGCAAAAAAATGTGGTTTGATACAGTTTCAATAGTGAAGAATTTATTAAGTAATGATATATTTTTATGTTTTTGTACCTTGTCGAGTAAAATAAACCACTTTACTGACTCATTTTCATTACTTATCGTTATCTTGATACTCGCAGTACTTAAATACGAAGAAAACAATTATTATTGCGGAGTCAAATATAAATGATGATCCTGTACAAAAATAAAGAAGTTTTAAAATTTTAGGCCGTATATGGAGCATGTTTAGACTAGTCATAACTTAATATTGTTAGGAGCAAAAGAACTGAGATAAAAAAGAAAATAAGAAACGAAAGTTGAATAGTCAGTATTAACTACTAAAATATGCTTCCAAAAATAACGCAATAATGCTGTCGATAAACGTCTCATCCCTAGTGCAGTAATTGCAGACGCGCGTCGTGTTTGCGCGCGCGCATCGCACCAATATTCACTTAATCGCTCCGTTTTACCCGATATTTCGGTAATTTAAGCTAAATTACCCTTTCGTTTAATAATCATGATAATTTCACTCGATTACTTAATTTAAACCGTTTTCGTACCAAAACAAATAGCGGATCCCGTAAGGGGGTTTTATCAGGAAAATTAAACAGCAGTGCTAAAAACTACCAATAAAAATTACCCTACTATTATTGCAAATACGAAAATTTGTTTGTGAGTCCGTGGTTGCTACTTTTTCACGTCAAATCTCTTGCACTAATTTTTAAGAAATTTGGTATGTAGATAGTTAGACATCTGGAATAACACATAGGCTACTTTTCATCCCGATATTCCCACCGGGTAAAATGCTAAAAGCTGAACGGCTAATTGCAAAAATATGTTATTTATTTAAATCATTTCTGAAGGTGTTCTCCAAGCAATGTAAATGAAGATCGCAATTTAAGAAAATCCCATGGGATTTTTGTAGAATCAAGTACGAAGCCGCGGTTAAAGGCTAAGGGGCTGTTTCACCATCCATTGATTAGTGTTAACTGACGGTTAAATGTGATGCCGTCTCCGTCTATTCGAACAAAACAAATAGAGACGGCCGGCATCACATTTAACCGTCAGTTAAGACTAATCAATGGATGGTGAAACAGCCCCTACGTGCCCCTATTTATCTCGTGGATATTCTTCCTTGATAAAAAATTGGTTAGCACTCTCTCCCATGGGAATTTCGAAAAATCCCTTCTAAAGACCTCTATGATTCTTAAAAAAGATGTCTGCTAAGTTTCAAGTAAGTAGATATTTTGAGCTAAGACTTGGTAGTCCAGTAAAGTACTTCAGTGGTTTAGGCTGTGCGTTATCTTTCAACCAGTCAGTTTTTCATAGATATAGACTACATTTTTATTCGTAGATTCAGTGATACACTTAAAATTAAAGCAACAAAAACGTTTTGTGATTTAGAATTTGAAGTAACATTTTTACACCAAAACTTTTATCAACAGAGCATTGTAATTTGTTTTCAACAAAAAAAAGAGCATAAAGCTTATTTAATCCAACGGTTTATAAAACTCATTAATACCGCACACTGCTGTGTAATCGAACGTTTAATGAAAGCGGTTCGTTAGCGCATGTGCCGCGTCGACAGTTCGATTTATCGACTCGCGACACAATAATCGATATCGACATGTTCGATTACCGATGTACGGTGTACGACACTAGCGCTCATTGAATTTTTATTTGTTGCCTTGTATGTACGAAATGGTTGGTATGTGGTTTGTATGTACGAAATGGTTTCTTAGTACAGTCACCTAAGCACATAACCAAATCATCCATCCATCCTTACTAATATTATAAATGCGAAAGTAACTGTCTGTCTGCCAGTCTGTTACCTTTTCAAACTTAAGCCGCTGCACCTGACTTATATAAAATGTGGCATAGAGGCATAGAGATAGGACAGATTACGATCTTGCGAAGGACACTTAGAATTAATCCCGGAATCAAATTGATGGACTAAACCTACAGTAAACTCGTCGCTCGAAGGACAGATTAGGTATCGTTGGGGAAAAGTCCTCGGGTGCCGACTAAGAACCGGAAACGAAGCGTTAAAATGGAAGTGTTGACAACATCGCGAAAGTTACGAGCAACCGGCGGATGCAAGTGGCAATTTGTTTCGTTGTGGTGTTCTTCAGATAAGTTCCAAGACAAATGCCCTACATTGAATTATTAAATCAACTCACCACAAAAGCAATTCAAATATATCATCAATAACTTTAGGCATCAATTCACAGTACTGAACTGTATGAAATGAAAACCAGTGCAACCAAATGAATTTTAACCTTATACCTTTATTGATACGGTTAAAAATGCATGAGCATGAAGTATGAGATAGTATTAAAATATACTGACATCTTTAAACACATGTCATTACAATACGAGTACAAAGTTAATATACCAAGTTTTTATGTGATGTAGTCACGAATCTAAAATGGTTCCCTAAAGTCAATCTTAGTGCTATAGATTTAAAGTGTTATTTGGAATGGTTGTGGCACTCAAAAGAAAGCCTTGCGTTTTTGCATAAGAAATGAATGTCTCATAAAAATTATATGAATGAATTGAAGAAAACTAAGTTGTTTTTCGTATGAAGTATGGCTTGAATATGTCTAAGATATACTTATTAAGATGGTTGGTTATTTAATCTACTTAAAGTCTTCATTTTTTTATTTTCATATCACTTGTATATGTACCTACCTACAAATATTTGCGAGTATGTGTGTGCTCACTGTTACGTATTTGTGCTCATTATTATCTGTGAAATGAGAAGTTTTCAAAATATTGAGCTTGTGCTAGCCCACTGGAAGCTAAGCCGCTGGCTTTAAAAAAAAACAGAATCTCGAACTATATGACTTTAAAAGGAAAACTATTATAGTTTAGTATGCTTTACAAGTTCGACGAAAACTGAATATTTAATGTTTGTCGCATAGTACAGTCCTATTAAATGATATTGTAACGGATAACTCACGTCTTAAACCGAATTTAGCTCGACATGTTTCGGGCTATTTCGTAGCCCTTCTTCTCAGGAGCACGCGAAACGCTGCCGCAACACGCACATTACGCGCCACCGCTCTGCTCGCGCGACTGCCCGACGAAGCTAACACCGGCGCACAACTACCCGCATTTTTATCGTCATTTTTATTGTCAATGTCTAATGTAGGGTAGCACACAACACTAACAACATCGCTCCGTAAAGGCATGTTCACACCAACCGATGACGCAGCACGAGTATTTAAAACTGTTTTCCAACTACGAAATAGCCCGAAACATGTCGAGCTAAATTCGGTTTAAGACGTGAGTTATCCGTTACAATATCATTTAATATGAGTGAGTCTCACGGTAGTTTCATGTACAAAAGTACAGTCCTACCCTTATACCCGACATGCACTTGACCAGTTTCCATTTTTTGATACACGACCGTACCAAAAGCTAAACATTTCCGAAGCACAATTAAACGCTATCGCCACCTAGCACCACAGATAATACCAAGTCACCGCGCGGCGCGTCTGCATCGCGGTTCGCAAAGGCGCCGCTAGATAGCGCTGCACGATTAGATGCGCACGCGCGGATTTACAGCCGGCTTTATCGCGCGCCATAAATTAGAAATTCGTTAGATAGAGACGTACGCTATTCCAATTATTTCGTCTATTGATCATTTGATTGTGGTGTTGTGGTTTATTAAATGAATACTGGCTGTGATTTGCGTTAGGATTTTTTTAATTTGTAGCTCAAAAATGTGCTGAAAAAAGAATTCCACCAATCGAGTGACTTTTTTGACTCGATTACCAATTTCGAGACGGGATCAACCATCATCATCATCTCAGCCTACATAAATGCAATATATAACTATAGCGCAGGCTTCCTCTCAGAATTAGCGGGCTTGGGCCGTAGTTCCCACGCAGGCCCAGTACAAATTGAGAACTTCTCGCACACGATTCCGATAATTTAATAAAATGTCCCAAACCGCCAAAAAATATGAGCGTCTCAAAACTGACTCGTAATTGAACAAAAGGTAGACTTTTTAAAACTAATTTTGAAAGAAAAGGTACACTTTTTTTAAAAAACGCCCAGGTATGCAGTGACATAATCACTACGAGTATTGTACCTATGCAGTTTACATATAAAAAGCAAGCGATGAAAATTCAGTAAGTGAACACAAAATATATGATTTAGCAATTATGCAAAGTATTTAGTTACGATATAAAAACCTTACCTTGTCAATTTAATGCAAAATATTTTCGTTCTTTATAAAGGTATGCTTAATCTAAATTGGATTGCCACCGAAAATAAGTCTCTTCTCAAAGAAGGTAAGGTAAATCCTTAAAAAATAATTATTTCCAAGCGGAATTTTCTGCAAATTTTAATCTACTGGAGGCAAGATGAAAAATGTTAGGCCGAATTAGTTGTTGAATCTATTTGGGCTGAGGGAGTTTATTTAAAATGGGCCCTTTGTACTTAAGGATTCTATAACAATTATTATTTGGAAGTAAAGGAAAATGTCATCTTATTTCCGGATACTGAAAATGAACATTGTTCCCAAAAACGAGTTAAAGTTTGTGAAAAAACTAAAAACACGCTTTGGTTGTAGTCTTAGTCATAGCCATAAAGTTTATTGCAATTATGTGGTATGAAAGGTCTTAATTCTATTTAAAAAAAAAACATACATACATGCGCCAACATAAACCCTGCAAGAGCACCGCAATTTTCTGGACAAATAGTCCATTTGACATTTTTAAAACTTAATATTAAGTAAATAATATATTTATTACTAGCCTTTGCCCGGCTTGCCGCGTGGAATTCAGTTATCGCGCGCTGTTCCCTCGGGAACTGTGTATTTTTACGGGATGTAGCTTATGTCACTCTGTGGCCCATAAGCTATCTCTATGCCAAAAATCACGTCGATCCGTCACTCCGTTTCGACGTGAAAGACGGACAAACATGTCACATTTATAATATTAGAATAGATAACAAAGTTATACCTAATAACAACTTAGCGACACCCGGGGTTTCACATTTTGTATAGAACTTTAACAAAAAAAATACAGCCGAGGTATAAATATTTTACCTTATTTAAATCCAAAATCCAAATGTCTTGGGATCATATTTTTTTCTGGTCCAAACGTCACTTAAATTATAATTTTCCTGATTCCGATCATTTGGTAATTAACAAAATTTAGGCATTTTTAGCCCGGTGGCACTTCTCTATATCCTTGTACTTTAAGGTATAATCATGTACGACGTTCTTGTTAATAATGATACCTACGAACAATTTTGACGGCAGTTAGAGATAAGTTACACAAGTCCCAAGCCAAGACTGTCTTTAATCGTTTGATGTTAGAATTTTTGCAAAAAATCCGTAATCTGAGGTAGGGCGCCGATATTTAAGGTTCACGGGAGTAGTAGGAATTTACAGGATGTTGTCGACCAGCGTACATACGGTATATTGTCGGCGGCCGATCGTAAAATCCGCCAGATCACGAAATTCCTAGGCATATCGTGAAATGCCGCCATTTCATGAATTGGCTAAGGGACATCCGCCATATCGTTCAAAACTCACCGTTTAGCGATTTGCCTAGTGACGTTTAGGCAGATCATGAAATTCCTAGGCATATCATGAAGCGCCGCCATTTCATGATTTGACCAGTTTAGGCAGGTCATGAAATTCCTAGGCGTATCATGGAACGCCGCCATATCGGTTCTGGCACTTCGCCGGCCGCTGCCGCGGCACGCTCGCTTCGCTCGCTCGGCTCGTGCGTCGTGATCACAATTAATACTAACCACTCCTCGCTTCGCTCGTCGTACCTAAATTTTCTATATAAATAAATAACAACTAGCGAATTTTATTTATCAACAAAATACTAACCTCTAAAATACGGGCAGACGTGCATGGTTTTTTCATTGTGCACAGAATCCGTTTGATTCACATAAAAAGAACGGAGCTGATGTTCAAAAGCTTCTTTTGCACTTTTATTTTGAATTCAATCACTATTTTCGGTTTAAAGATCATTTTGTTGCGACGCCGACATTTTTCACGCGCTAAACAAACACGGCCGGTCAGCTGGTCACGCACGGCCGCCATTGCATACGCAGCGCCACCAGTGGCCAAAAAAGAAACTATTTTACGATGTGCCCGGTATAGAGCTAGGAATATCGACGAATGCGTTGCTCTAATCGATCTGCCGTATTATTTCTCAGGCACATCGTGATATGCCTGGCCAACGTTTAGCCATATCATGAAATGGCGGCGTTTCACGATATGCCTAGGAATTTCGTGATCTGGCGGATTTTACGATCGGCCGCCGACATATACACTACTACAAGATGTAAACTCTTCGTTTGACATTTGTGTAAAGGCTGTCTTGTGAATGTTGCATCCTAAGGCCTTATTGCTTAAAACACTTTAATCTCATTCGTTTTCTTCACTTCTTTTGGTCACATAGTTCAGGACGAGGTTAGAAAGAGATGGTGAATGCGATGGCAAATGTCAGCGCGTTAGACAATACGGCATCTGATGATCAAAAGTTTTGCCCTTTTGTGATACCCTAGTTGATAATTTATCATTTCTATCTTTAAGTATCCTTTATTACCATTAATTCTTCCCATTTTATTTAATTCCCAACCAATAAAGCACTAAAAAAAATCTAAAAACAATCACGAATCGTGTTTAAATATCCCGTTCGTCATTATCCCTAATTGACGTTCAGACGAACAATGTCGATCGGCTAGTGAGGTGCATCGCAAAAACAATAATCTATCGATTCTTTCGACGCACGTATCTGTTTTTGCCTCCGAACGCATGCCGATCGCTCCCGAGCTCAAATTGCAACCAGAACAATGCAGCGCCAATTACAATATCTACCATATCGATAGCTTGGCGGCGAAAGGTCGGAACATCCTTAACAACCCTTAGCACTTATGTCCTTTTGGAATATAACCACGGCATTTCTGGATATACTCGTTTCGTCCGCGCGAAATCCAACCATATCCAAAGACGTATGGACTCCAATTGTTACGGCAAATTTTTGCAGTGTTTATGCTCTTGCTCCGCAAAAAGAATGGGCATGAATAAGTCATGAGTGGCGACAAATAGTGTAGGTAAAGGTCACTCGCTTAATTATCGATGCGTCTCACCTGTTTGGTAAAAAATCATAGTGTGAGCGCGGGAAAGCGAGTGGCAATGACATAGCGGCTGCGTCGGCGTCTTGGCGGCGACTGAGTTGCCACTCCCCGCCCCGCCTCCGCCCCGCCCACCCGGGGACAACTTCACGCTGGTGGGAAAGTGGGAAATTCTAGTGGGGGTGACTGTGGTGGGGTGCGCTGGTTGCAGCGCCGAGGTCGCGCAATGGTTGCTTAGATTGCTGGTTTCAGTGGTAGGTTAGGTAGGTACTTAAGTAGTTTAATTTTGCGTTGCGAATTTAGTGGGAGGTTTCGCGATGAACTCTGAATGTGAAGATTTACAATAGCTGACTGTCGTTCTAATACGTCATTTTATTATGACTGTAGGTAGGTATGTTATACTTCGGGTCGGAAGTCGGAATCCAATAGCAAAATCGTTCTCAAATCTATTGTACCGATTTAGTGTAAATTTCTCTCATTTTACATTTATGTTGCTCAAATACGAACGTGTTACGCAACAGAATTTTGAATTTAGGAATCCTTTTTGGATAAAATCTGTAAATAAAATAGGTATAAAAAGTTTTGCAAACTGCACCATATTAATAGATTATGAAAATGTCACTAATTACCTACCTACATTAATCGATTGACACTTCGGGTGCCGTCGTATCGATTGAGATCCGACTTTTCCCTATGGAAATACATTATTATCATCATCATCATCCTACAGCAGGCCACTGCTAGACCTATGTCTACGTGGCGCACCATGGAAGAGCCTATGCTCTTCCATGGTGCGCCAAAACACTCTCGTCTTCAGCCCCTCGCATCCATCCCTCGCTAGCGACCCTCTTAAGGTCTTCCGTCTACCGTACCTCAGGACGCCCTACACTACGTTTTCCCGTCCATGGTCTCCATTCAAGGACTCGTCTGCTCCACCGTTCATCAGTCCTGTGACAGACGTGGCCAGCCCATCGCCACCTCAGAGAACTAATTCTTTGAGCAACGTCTGTGACTTTTGTCCTTTGTCGGATGTGATTTCGGATTTTATCCTTCAAAGAAACCCTGCAGCATTGCTCTCTCCATAGCTCGCTGAGCGACCTTGATTTCGTAGATACCGCAGTCAACATTACATTATTATACCTTGACAATTGAATATGGAACTCAGTAGAACATTGAAGCAGTCAGCGCTTGCTGCACTTATCAAAAAAAATCTTGATAAAGGTAACAGAGACTCCTTGCGACAGGATTCTATCGAGTGTCACATACGAATTTGTCAATACATATTTGTACGTCCAAATTGATTACGGCTTCGGGTGACCAGAGGGCTAGCTTTTTCTTAGCACAAAGATTAAGCATTGCCATACAGCGTGGTAATGCTGCCAGCCTTCTGGGCACCTTACCACCTGGCAGTGATTTTGGGCAACTTTTTTATTTATAATTTTAGTTTGTATGTAGTTTTAGTTACCTTTATTTTGTTTTATATTATACAGGCATTTCTTCGAATGTAAGTACGATTATCTCCACTTTGACACTCGGCAATTCTAAGATGGTTGAAATCAAGATTTGGTTATGGCCGCGACTACGTCTAATCCGACTTTGTATATGTATTAGACAAGGTAAAAAGCTTAATAGTAACAAACCAGCCAAGAGCGTGTTGAACACGCCCAAGATAGGGTTCCGTAGCCATTAAGTAAAAATTAAGTAATATTTTTCTAAGGATTTCGTATTTTATACGGAATCTTCCAAGTATAGGTATATTTTTTAGCTGCTATTTACTCTTAAACTACCTACCTACTAATAATTCGCAAGCAAACTTAGCCGATATTGTTTTCCTTGAAAGTTTGATATACTTACTACCATCCAGAATTTTTTCAAGTTTTTCCACCCACCGGTTTAGATTTTAGAGGGGGGGGGGGACGCTCGACTTTAATGAAAATTTGCACTTTAAAGTTGAATATTTCGCAAACAAATCACTGAACTGAAAAATCGTTTTAGCAAACCTATCGTTTTAAAAGACCTATCCAACGTATCCAACGATACCCCACACTATAGGGTTAGATGAGAAAAAAAAATCACCCCCACTTTACGTCTATGGGAGGTACCTAACCTAAACATACATCCCTGTATTTCTTTATTATTATATTATTTTTTGTATTTTTTTCTTTAATTGTATAATATAGTTTTTAAGTATTTTATTTGTAATTATATTTTTATGAAAAAATGACTTTCTGCCAAGTTTCTTGCGGCGCATTCTTCTTGGCAATGATGGTCTTTCCGAAAGCGCTGGTAGTTAAAAAAAATGACGTGTAAAAGTGCCCATTGCGGCCTATTACTGAATAAATCATTTGAATTTGAATTAAAAAAAAAAAAAATTTTTTTTTATTTTTTTTGTTGTACCATTTTGCCGGCATAGTTTACATATATATTCGTGCAAAATTACAGCTTTCTAGCATTGATAGTCCCTGAGCAAAGCCGCGGACGGACAGACAGACAGACATGGCCTTTTTGCCATTTTGGCTCCGGAACCCTAAAAAACAAGTTGTAGGTAATTTGTTTGTAATTTACCTTTATGATTTAAACCTAGACATTCCGAGTGTCAAAGTGATTTAATCGTAGTGTACCTACCTACGAAAACAATGCAAGTCAAATAAAAGCTGGAAAGAAGTACCTAGTGTTGAAAGTTCCGTGTCTCCACGTTTGTAGCTTCCTCCCAGGACTTCTCAAAGGATGTAATCCTGCCAACGGCCCCAGGGGAAATCTTGAGCTCCCCTGTAGAATCTAATACGACATCCGCAGTTTGCAAACAAGACCGTATGGAACGGAAAACGACAGATTTTCAGTTCTTGTTGACCTTTCTGAGGGTCCGTACGTTGGGACGAAATACCCGACTTAAATAACTTCGAAAAGTTGTTAACTCCGCCTTTGTCATTTCAAACTTTAATATCTCAAAAACGGCTGAATCAATTTTAACCTGAATCGATTATAACTGAACCTATTACGTACCTAAAAAAACTGCATCAAAATTAGAGTTGTGGATAACGCTCATTTCGAGGGTTAAAGACTCGGCTATATTTGAGAATTGAATTGGTTTATTTTATGCGTATGGATGCAAAAAACCGTCTTTGCGGCCTTTGAGTCGCTAAGCCTCGAGAGTCTTTAGGGTTCGAGTCAACATATAAATTAGATCAGAGATAAGTCTCATAATACGAATTTTAGTTGAAATAAGGAGTTATGTCGAGGAATAAATAAATAAATAAATAAATAAATATCAGGGGACAATTCACACCAATTTACCTAGTCCCAAAGTAAGCTTAGCAAAGCTTGTGTTATGGGTACTAAGCAACGGATAAATATAATTATATAGATAGATGCATTGCATACTTAAATACATATTAAACACCCAAGACCCGAGAACAAACATTCGTATTTTTTCATACAAATATCTGCCCCGACACGGGAATCGAACCCGGGACCTCAAGCCATTGCGACAAAAGTAGTTTGAAAGGACTAACGCGTACCTAACTAAAGTTGGTATTTTATTCAGCCCAGTGCACCCATACTTACAATGTTTTTCCATGCCGTATCTTTTAAACGCAAAGGAGTTGAGTTGAGAAACAAGGATAAGAGCTAAAAAAAGATAATTTTATTTCTTGCAAAATCATGATTATAGCTCAAAATTGACAAAAAGTGAGTTACGATGGTAACTCAGCCAACATCAGCTATAAGACGTCTACTGTTGAATAAAGGCTTCCACCAATAAAAGGCGACAATTAACGACAATTCACTTCTTGTATCCACCTTTTGCCGCCAAATCTCACGACGTAGTCAGTCGGACTACTACCTAGTTTCTCGAGGACTTCTTCCATAATGGTTCTGTTCTTCGAGATATGCCCCCCCCTTCACCCACCACTTCAACCAGCGTATTCTTCGATTAACGAGAACAACTTGTAGATACAAGCGTAATGTCATATTATAACTTAGGAGTAAACTGATTAATGAACTAAAATAATTTCCTTGCTCCCCCAAGCAAGCAAATTCTTTTAGATCATTGATATGGACCTCCGCAAAGTAACGCCTGATTCAATAAATTATGTAAACTGATTAGCAATCTATTCACACTTTGCGTATTTCAACAGACATTATTGTGGCAGCTAGACCACCCAAGTTATCCATCGTCTGCGGACGTCCGGCCCAGGTCTAGAATATATCTAGGACATATCAAACGCGCCGATTGTACCAAGAAATTGCTTTTTTCATCTGCTGTGCGTGATCAATATTAAATTTGATCGACTACTTATAAAGTTTACTAGGTTGTGTTGGTTTTCCTTTAAAATTCATTATGTATTACCCAAAGGGACACGAGAGTTTCGTTGGAAAAGCGAAAATTAAAAGGCAAAAATATTTATTAGAAATACATATAGTTCTTAAAGACCTATCTAAAGGTATCTAAAGGTAGGGAGGTTTTAAAGCAGGAAAAAAATCAACCGCACTCTTAAGTATAAAGAAGTGGGAAAACGAAAAAAAAAGAGTTGAATTTTACATTTTAACACTTTTTTTGGCGTAATTATCATAACTACTCATGCAAAATTGTGGCTTTATAGCGCTACCAAAAGCTCTAAGCTCAACCGGGCATTTGTAGAACTTCGAGACTAAGCTTAATAAAGGCATGTTAGACATATAGAGCTCATAGCGGCCAATTTGAAATGATATTGGAAGTCATCATCATCATCATCATCATCATCAGACGGAAGACGTCCACTGCTTTTTTTTATTCGACTGGTTGGAATACGAGCAAGTGGGTCTCCTGATGGTAAGAGATCACTACCGCCCATAAACATCAGGGTAGGCCTAAGATGGGAT
This sequence comes from Choristoneura fumiferana, assembly GCF_025370935.1. NCBI lineage: Eukaryota > Metazoa > Arthropoda > Insecta > Lepidoptera > Tortricidae > Choristoneura > Choristoneura fumiferana. The sequence goes on along the minus strand of NC_133487.1, from coordinate 17,794,144 downwards.
ACCTCACGTGCCAGTAATTTCACCGGGTGTCTTACTCTCCACGTCGAAACACAACAGTGCAAGCACTGCTGCTTCACGGCAGGATTAGCGAGCAAGATGGTGGTAGCAATCCGGGCGGACCTTGCACAAGGACCTCTACCACCTGCTGGAGAAAGGCCTCCCCCTTAGAACGCCACAATGAACGACAACTCGCCACTTGCATCCACCGGTTTCCCGCAACTCACACGATGTCGTCAGTCCACCTGGTGGGAGGCCTGCCAACGCTTCGTCTTCCGGTTCGTGGTCGCCAGAGGAGGTTATCTGTTCTTCGAGCATATGGCGATATGGATAGTGGGGTACTTATACTTAGTAATAAGTTTTGTAAGTGGGGAATTATACGTCTCTCTGTCGTCCCATCAGAAGCCTATAATATATAATTTCCTCAATTAAATATCGAAAAGGCTAAAACTTCGGGTAAATTCCTAAAGCAATTCATATTCATTAAATCAAACTTTTATTTCAGTTTCCGACATTGTCCTTATAACAAATAATTCCTTAAGTTCGAACTCTTTTATCTTTCCTACCTCGACACCGGCGCAAAGTAAAACCGCATAACTCCAAAACACCACATTAACATTCACTTTGCCTCACACGTGGCGCTGTGACTAATAAAAAAGCCATTTGTCTCTAGCCATCCAAAACGGGCTAAAAACAATTAACTAGTGTACGTCTGTTTTTGTCCAAATTCAAATCGACACGAAACTTTGCCTTTTTCGGCGGTGCTACCGTGCTTCAATGGGCTACTTAGTGTTTTATTCGTTGTAACTACGGTTTATGGAACTGACAATGGGGTTCGGACGCAATAAATCAGATTGTAGTGATAAGCGGTTTTGCTTTCTCCGGATATACTAGTTGAATTGCGTAATTGTTTGATTTGCGCTCTAGGGTGTAAATACATCGCTTACCACCCCGTTTGGCTAAGTAGTCACAGTTGTTTATTATAGTTGCTGATTATTTGTGTTATTTTACTTTAAAAAAATATACTCGTTTTTATTTGCGCGGAGTATTTAAAAATAAAATAAATATCATGAGACTCTTGATACCAACTGACCTAGTTTCAAAGTAAGCAAAGCCTGGAACATTCTAAATACCCAAGACTCGAGTACAAGCATTTTTAGAGTTCCGTACCCAAAGGGTAAAAATGGGACCCTGTTACTAAGATTTCACTATCTGTCTGTCTGTTTGTCTGTTTCTCTGTCATCAGGCCTGTATCTCGTGAACCGTCATAACTAGACAGTTGAAAAAAAACACAGATGATGTACTTTTGCTGTCGCTATACTTAACAACAAATACTCAAAACAGAATAAAATAAATATTTATGGGGGCTCCCATACAACAAAAGTGATTTTTTTGCCGTTCTTTGTTCGTTATTATTAACGGCAACAGGTAGACGCATGAAATAATCACAGACTATTAAGTAGTGTCTTCACTTTCAAAATAAATAATAAAATTAAAGAAAAATAAATATTTAAGGGAGACTCGACCTATACAACAGACGTGATTTTTTGCCGTTTTTTGCTAATGTCTAATGTTGTACCTATAGATAATGGTACGAAACCCTTCGTGCGTGAGTCCGAGTCGAACTTGGCCGGTTTTTCAAACAAATATACCGTAGATCGAACCCGAGGCCTCAAGCTTCGATTCTCTAACCACTAGACTGTCCAGCCGTTAAACGATATTTTTATTAACCCCCGACGCAAAAAGAGGGGTGTTATAAGTTTGACCGCTATGTGTGTCTGTCTGTCTGTCTGTGGCACCGTAGCTCTTAAACGGGTGGACCGAAATGAATGCGGCTTTTTTATTTGAAAGCAGAGTTTCTGTCGATAGTTCTTAGACATGTTTCATCAAAATCGGTTCAGCCGTTTTTGAGATATTGAACTTTGAAGTGACCAAGTCAGGGGTTTTTCCAACTTTTTGCTGGTTATAACTGTCACAAAATGGAACTAAACTTCATCAATGAGTTTGTAAGACAAGTATTGATCGAAAAGTTAGCTTTTTATTGGATCAAACTTACATTTAATTGCGCCTTTCAATCAACCAAACCACTTATTCCTTACGGTACACCAACCAGTAAAGTAAACTTAAAATTAAAGTCATATCCCACCTGTCGAAGATTCAGATCATAAAAACATCAGCTACGATGTTCTTAGATCGAGTCACCAAAGGCAATTTGAAATTGGAATGTCCTTATACGGTAGCGAGGTCGCGATTGGTCGGCGGCTATGACGTCATCTGCGCATGGGCATATAATCGTTCATTCACAGTATCTAACAGATGATTTGTTGGGCACGATGCTAGATCGTGATCTAGTTTGGTTAATGGGTGTCTTCGATGGATTTAGGTTTTGTAATGGATTTTGATGAATAATTATATAATATAATATGGTAGATAGATAGATATAATAGATAGATAAAAAACTTTTCTCAAAAATGTCCGTAAAAGTTGACATTATTCTTTATATATCACAAGGTGAAGTGCATAGTTTATGGTCAGCGAAAAATTAAAAAGTGAAAAATTATTATTATTATTTTCTCAAATAACATAACATTGTTTAAAAAAAAAAAAATTATCTGCCAAACTGCATGACAGTTTGTTGGCAGAAAAATTAGCTCTCCACATCCGCCAGGTCATGTACTTTATCACACATATATAAAGATATACTATATATAAATATATATATATACATATAGGTATTATTAATTTAATACATTTTTACTCATTAACATTACAAGTTATTCTTACTAATTTTGTTCAGCAAACTATTTTTAATTTTATTTTTATATGTAATTTTAGAAGTTTCACAATATATTAGAGTTTCCATCTCATTAAGTATTCTAGGTATCATATTTTTCTTGTACGCTTCCCATAATAGTTACAGATCTTAGGTACACGCAATTTTCGTTTATTTATTTCTCTACTAGTGTTCACCCGCCGCGACTTCGTACACGTAAATCGTTATCTATCCAGCAGCTGAATTGAAATTTCAAGATTTTTTTAAATTCCCGTGGGAAATTCCCGAAAATTTAATCGTGGTTTTCATTGACGTTACATTAAAAACAATCTTGTCAAATTTCATGACTCTAAGCCAAGCGGTTGTTGTTTCGAGATTTTATCCGTATCCCGTGGGAATATCGGAATAAAAAGTAGCCTATGTTTTATTCCAGATGTCCGGCTATCTACATACCAAATTTCATCCAAATTCGTCCAGCCGTTTCAGCGTGATAGAGTAACAAACATACTCACTCACTCACAAACTTTTGCATTTATAATATTAGTAGAAAAGTAGAATATGCATGTTCATGCAGTTCCTCCCCCTCCACACGTAAGAACACACACAAATCACACAAAACTATCTATCACCACCACCACACTACACTGACGCGTTTCGAACTCAACCAGAGCTCATCTTCGGAGCAACACAACCATACACCCTGCTACCAGATGTTAGACTAACATCACTAACTAACATGTTTGAGTCTAACATCTGGTAGCGTAGTGTATGGTTGTGTTGCTCTAAAGATGAGCTCTGGTTGAGTTTGAAATGTGTCAGTGTAGTAAGGTGATGGTGATATATAGGTTTATGTGATTTGTGTGTGTTCTTACAGTGTGGAGGTGGAGGAACTGCATGAACACGCATATATCTTGCATAAACTTAGCTATCATAAGGTTGCAGGTGAGCAAAGAAATTATTTTAGTTCATTGACATGGACCTCCACAAAGTAGCGCCTGATTATTGAAACAGAATCTAATTTATTGCAATTAGATTTAAAAAAACTATAGACAGGTACATACAGACAGTGTACTACAATGTGCAGTTTGCATGCGTTAATCATAATACCTATTCATAAACAAACACCTAGGGTGAATTTAGAACTAAATTACACTAGAACAAAATAATACTTTATGCAGAGGCAGATTTCCCAATAGGCCAAGCAGAGCAAAACTTGGTGATATTTTTTCTTTTTAATTGCGCCTGCTGTTGTTCAATCTCATCGCTTGCAATCTGCCTAGGGCAAAAAGTGATAATAGAGGTATGTACCCATGGTCCAACTAATTTGTCCAATCTGGAAATATTATATTTATTTACATAAATATTATATTTTAATACAAATATAGGTTACTAGCTTATGCCCGCGACTACGTCTGCGCGGATCTAGGTTATCGCGCGGTGGCGCCCTCTACCGGAATAAAAGTATCCTATGTTGATCCTTGGGGTTTAAACTACCTATATACCAAATTTCATCAAAATCGGTTCAGTGGTTCCGACGTGAAAGGGTAACAGACAGACAGACAGACAGACAGACAGAGTTACTTTCGCATTTATAATATTAGTAGGGATATTTCTCTATTTACACTTCTAGTTGGGTATGTATGATTGATAGGTACTTTAAATTGACTCGAGTTATACTGTTCCAATGCTAGTAGAAGCGAGCACTTTTCATGAACTGGTAGCACCTACAAAGCAGAAATAATCCACATATACACCTCGTTACATTTTTTCTTGGTTCTTTTGTTTACAAGATATTTTAAGAATCTAATTTGTATTTTTTTAATTTTATCTAGGTAAGTTCGAAATGTGCGTCCGTAACTACTAAGCCCTTAAGACAGACTGAGTCCACCAAAGCAAGGTACACCGTGTACATTGTGGCGCAGTGGTGGTGGTAGATTGCAGGCGCGCTAGCTCGACAATAATAAATTAGCGCGCCTGCAATCAGTCACATTTTTTTTTAAAGTTAAAAAGGCCATGGAAATGTTGGCACAAGTCGTATACAGCCAAGTCTAATGTCCGGTATCAGAAATTTTGTTGGAACTCCGGACTTTTTTTATTTTGTCTGAAACAGCTTGTGGTGATTTCGGCGGAAAAATACACCTGCTGTTTTTTTTTTAATGAAAAAAAAGGCGGGAAAGCAGGAAAAGTTTTATTGGAATAAAATTAAATGTCATAACATATTTTGTGGTTTACTTATTCTAATTTAGTTTTTTCCTTCACCATTTTTGAGAAAAGCTTTAGTCTCGGCTGGAATAGCAATTACTGACTTCGTATTAGTTAAACGGACTCGCAAGCTCGTCGTTTAATTCTCATGCTCACAGAATTGCCTCTTCGAGCCAGACACAATTCCACTATTATTCCAAACATGCCATGACAATTGTACAAAAACAAAAGATTAAAATTGCTACGTATAAATTAACCCTTTATTCATAAAACTTAACAAGCCTATTTACTAATAAATGCTTTGTCCCTTCTAACAAATACAAATGTCGAAGTGACAGATAAGGACAAACGAATTTAGCAGCATTTTAACTAAAATAGGTTTGATTGTCGTTTAAATAAGGGGGTCAGTTGTCACGTCACAGCCGCGAAAAGGCGCCGACTCAGCATGTGCTGCGACATTGCTGTCACAGCGCTGGTATTCTGCCGGAACCAGTAGGAGTTGACGCACTCAGTCACATACAATTTTTACTCTAAGTACTATAATGTATAATTTAAGGTTTAAATAATGCAAGCAAAAACAAAGATTTACGCAGCCTGGTTGTCAAATAGTACCGACGATACCGGGTACTAAGCATTGACCTGAAGCTTCCGGCAATCCAATAAATATGTTTTAAACCTTTGCTTTAACATCTGCCTTGAACGAACTCCTCGAATAGGAGGAGGGATGTTATTCTAACACTTCGAGGCCAGATACCTAAAACTTCCCCGAAATGCAGCTGTCCTGTGTCTGTACGGGCAGAGTGCACAGGCTCTGTTCGTTGGTATTTACTTTTATTTGGTAGCTAAGAAAAAAGTCGTGCTAGGTACCCTAGTAGTTTGACCTATGGGCCCGAAAAAGTTGAGCATTACGGTGAAGTATGAGGAAACTTGCACAGACCTGCGAAGAAATTCAATTGTGTGTGAAGTTCCCAATCCACACTGGGCTTCTAGAGTGGGAAATTACGGCTCAAGCTGTGCTCTGCTTTGGAATGTATACTTATAGGCAGAGATGACCTTTTATGTGATCAAAAAACAAGCAAACATGTAAGTCCGCAAGTCATATGACACCAAAAGCGCATAATCGTACCAACGTCACAAAAAAAATAGACAAAGTGTCAACGCACTGGCCGAAAAAACGTAATATCCTGTGATAGCTCGGTATACATTAAAAAAAATCACAATGAGCACTTCCCGGTTTCCGTGCAGACACCTCTTCCTGAAAGGTCGTTGACTTAAGAAAAAAAAGATGCACCGAATTACGATTTTGTAGGCAACTCCGAATTTTGTAGGGTGACTATGATTTTCGTAACTATAAATTGATTGAAAGACAAACTGAACATCAAAAATGGTAAATGGTTACATTGAAAGATTTTTGTCGCATGCATATAGAGCAACCGTAGTCTTCTTTTTAATTCAGAGACAAACTAGCGGCACTAACTCATATCGTTCGATAATAAGTACCTAACGTGCGAGATTTGTCAAAATTGTTAGCAATTGACATCTTCAAATAAACGTCATTTTGACGTTTATTAAAATTGAGGTACAATCAAATTGTTTTGTTTTTGAGAGATGTTCGAAATTGAACGTAATAATAAAATCGTCTTTTAACGTTATTATTATGTATAAATAACACTTTTCACAGATAATTGTTTTAACAGAACAGTTTGGTTTGACAATGGACAGAATTTCCGGTTTTTGAACGCAAGAGGGCTTACGATGATAAGTTTAATTTAATAGTTAAAAAATAACAGGAAAATAAAATATAATTTGTGCTAAATACGTGCGCGTAAACGTAAGAGTCGTCCGATTTCTTAGAACTGGATTACCCATTGTAAAAAAAGTTTTCCTCCCAATTTGGCTAATTAATTTTATCATTTAACCGCAACACAGAGAAATAATCATAAACAATTTGACGTTAATGTTAAATTAGCAATTTATATGTATAGTAAGGAAAAAGTTAATTTTATTAATTGCTAACGTCAATGAAAAATCCCGACTAAAGATTACAGTAGCGCTGTAATTTTCAAGGTTCTAGGAACCCATATAGTTTCGCTATGGCTATCCATTCGTCCAAGGTTTAGCTTACAGACTGCTAGTGCTAGAAAGATGTAATTTTGCATGATTATTATTGTTACCACGCCAAACAGTAATAAAATAAAAAATGACCCCTGCTCGTGAAGTAAAGGCAATTTTAATCTTGTCTAAAGCCAAAGTATGTGGTATCGTTGAATAGGTCATCTGAAAACATTATAGGATTACGGAGAACATTTTTCGATAGGGACCCGTTTGCGTTTGGTCAGAAAAATATGAAAAAAATCGTCAATGTTTAGTCAAGGGCATAAATATATGTACAGTCACCAGTATCAATATCTGACACAACAAGCGTGCATAAATATCTGATACGAATCTATTTCTAGGGCCGGAAGGACGTGTTAGATATTTTTGCACGCTCTGCAAGACGACAAAAATATATAAACCCCTTTACGCCCAACAACCATAAACTCGATTTATACGTGTATTTGATCCTAAGACTATTTATGCACCCGTCTGTACATATAATTAATGTAAAAGGTAAATGATAGTTTGCATTTTTAATTAATTTTGAGCAATTTTTAAAAAGTAAGTGTTGTAAAAATAGTATAATATATAATATAATAATAAAATTTCCTTCCTTAATTGGAGCGGAAATGTATTTTTATCTGATTCAGCTAACCGGACACAGTTATTGGGAAATTCCGCATTTTAACTGCATAAATTTGCGGTCAAATATTGAGTAGGTACTTAACTGATTAGCCCTCCGTCTATTGACGTGGAGCCGGCGTAAGCTGATAAAAAAAAAAGCTTTTGTATCAGCCCAATAAGAGCAAAAAAACTTGTGCATGTGGAGGAACTCTTCCAGTTAAACATTTTTAAGATCTAAAATGTTATAAAAAAGTGATATAAGCTTTATAAAATTTGTTTTCTTAAAAATTAACGACTTGTTTGAGCAAACTGGAAGTTAGGCTACGCAGCCACCAAATTTATTAAATAAAACTAAAAAAATAAAAATAAACCGCAAACTCCACTAAAGATGTAAATGAAGCGACTACTAGCGGCATCTAGTGAGCTGGAAGCTCCAACATCTTTCATCGCGCCATCTAAGTTTCTCAACTCTGAAGCATATTATGCAACTTACGACGTTCTTCCTTCGGACTTCAGTGCCCAGGCATAACATCTTCCCGAAGAAATCTCTCTATTTTAGCTTCTCCCTACATCTATACTTGCTTTGGATACGTATTTAACTAAATGTAAACAAAACAACGTCAATTGGAGTCTTAAATATTTAAATTCCCCCATTAAACTATCTAAACATTTACATTTCTGTATTGAAATACACTAGTCTAGTTTGTATTACAATGATAGATAAGTGAAATGTTTAACCCTTAATTTGACAAAATTAAAAAAGTGCATGATTCAAACCTCGTCGTTACCTTATAATCCGAAAAATTTTACATAAAAAAAATACAAAAAGATAGTCTTGAATCATATTCATTGCGGCATGTACACTGCCAAATTAAGGGTTAAAATCACTGATTATACCAAATCTGGCAGCTAAAGTTTGTTTACATTTAGTTAAATACCTATCCAAACCAAGTATACTTTCGCTTAACTATATTTTAGACGCCGTGTGGTCACCCGAGCCTCTCCGAATGTGAGCGGAAATGAACGAACGTGCGCCGAACGCTTCCGAGCGCTCGCTTCGCGGACGGCGTACTAAACCGTTGCTCAGTATTGTTGCCACCCTACAATTTTAATGTCCTTTTTGATGAGATTTTTGAGCTTTTTTTCGGGTTCCGTAGTCAACTATAGTTTCACCATGTCTGTCGGTCTGTCTGTTTGTCTGTCCGCGGCTAAGCTCTGAGACCGTTATTACTAGAAAGCTGTTATTTGGCATGAATATACATATCAGTCACGCCGACATAGTGGTAAAACAAAAAAAAATTTTTTAGGCTTCCTCCCATAGACGTAAATTGGGGGTGATTATTTTTCTCGGCTAACCCTATAGTGTGGGGTACCGTTAGATAGATCTTTTAAAACCATTGGGGGTTGCTAAGACGATTTTTCGATTCAGTGATCTGTTTGCGAAATATTCAACTTTAAAGTGCAAATTTTCATGAAAATCGAGCGTCCCTCCCCACCTCTAAAATATAAACTGCTGGGTGGAAAACTTTAAATTATTCAGGATGGTAGTAGTATCAAATTTACAAGGAAAATTATAACAGCTAAGATTGCTTGAGAATTATTAGTAAGTAGTTTAAGAGTAAATAGCAGTCTAAGGTATAAAATATACCTAAACTTAGAAGATTCCGTGCACAATACGAAATCCTTAGAAAAATATTACCTACTTGATTTTTTTGTAATGGCTACGAAACCCTAACTTGGGCGTGTCCCAAGCGGTCTTGGCCGGTTTTTTACATAAAACTGACCGTGGTTGAACCCTATATCATTTGATGTAAAGTGCAGATGAGGCCAAAGGGTATTTTTAGTACACTAGTAGATAACAACAAAACGAATATAAAATTTATAATTTGCGCAACAAATAACTAGAAGAAGCAATATAGTGAACGGCACGAAAGTAGAACCAAATATCATATTACTTCTTGCTCACATTTGTCTCAAACGAGTGGGAAGGAAATGATCGTTATACTTCCTTGTAGTCTATTATACCTATCTTAATCAAAACATTAGGTGTTACCAACTTTTTGAAAACTTTGCCTAGCAATGCTGCTAGCCTGCTAGAATCAAATTGAGAAATTGATTTTCGCTGACTTTTACTGATCGGCTGACGATGCAATTACAAGAAGAAAAGCTTATTATAAAATATTGAAATTAATTGCAAATGCGTCTCTGTCTGCCTTTTCACGTTTAAAACCACTGGACCGATTAAACTGAAATGTGGTATAAAGACAGTTTTGATACCCTAGGAAGGATAATGGCATAGTTCCCGCGGGATAGCGATAAACGAATTTTTCGCAGCCGGAGTAACGGGAAAGGGCTAGTACACTTTTCGAAAGCGCTGGTAATATAAAATAGTGACATGCAAAAAAGCCTTTTGCGGCCTACTTAAGTACGGAATAAATGTTTTGCAACGTTTACAGTGACTTAACAAACTTTTCTGTGCATTTTGACGACCGGATGGCTAAGTGGTTAGAGAACCTGATTACGAAGTTTGAGGTCTGGGTTCGAATCCCGGCCTGGGCAGATATTTGTGTGAATAACACGAATGTTTGTTCTCGGTCTTGGATGTTTAATATGTATTTAAGTATGTATTTATTATATAAGTATGTTTATCCGTTGCCTAGTATCCATAGTACAAGCTTTGTTTAGTTTGGGACTAGGTCAATTGCTGTCAAATGTCCCATGATATTTATTTATTTATTTATTTATTTAGAATTAAGCATAAGGCTGGTCTTACACGGTTATAATTCCTCATTATCTGTGTGGATAATTAATTTGATTTTGTGTTATTAATGCAGTGATCAATTTGCTAAGATTATCCTCTAAATAAATTAACTGACAGAATAAATCTCTTTCCATACAACATGGCTAATACCAATTCAATCATATTATTGAACACCGTGATGATTTATGCGTCCTTTTAATGACATTAATTTAATGTAATTACCTATTTCATTCTTCCTTCAAGTTATCTGCAACTGCCCTTTACAGTAAGTTACCGCAAATGGGTAGGTAATTATTTTACCTTAACAATCGCTCTGCTTAGGTATTTCAAATAACCCGTGCAGAAAGCGGGATGTGGTGTACCGCAACAAAATAGTTCATTATTAAATCAATGAAACTTTTAGGCATTATTTGGACTTGAAAATTGAACGTTCTGGATTTCAGCCCGAGCCGCAAATCCATACTAATATTATAATGCGAAAGTGTGTGCGTTTGTGTGTTTGTTTGTACGTCTTTCACGTCGAAATTGAGCGACGGATCGATGTGATTTTTGGCATGGATATAGTTTATGGGCCATAGAGTGACATAGGCTATTTTTTATCCCGGAAAAATGCATGCGCGCGATAACTGAATTCCACGCGGGCGAGGCCGCGGGCAAAAGCTAGTATTGTTATATTTGCAAGAGGACGTAGGTAATATTGCGGTTGGTAGGACCTTTTGCAAGGTTCATCTGGATCGCTACCACCATCTTATTTGTTAGTCCTGCTGTCAAGCAGCACGATCGGTAAAAATACTTACTTAGTTGAAAGTACAAACTGAAATATAGATGCACAGAAAAAACAGAAAAATAAGACCATCACTGGGAATCGAACCCAGGTCCTCGGTAATCCGTACCGCGTGCTATACCGCTACACCACTGATGGTCAAAAATAAGACCATCATGGGAACCCGATCCTCGGTAATCCGTACCGCGTGCTATACGCTACACCACTGATGGTCAAAAATAAGACCATCACTGGGAGATTCCAAAAAAACCAATCTTAATTTGATTGCTTACAAACGATAAATCTTGTCCGCGGTTGAGCGGTTAGTTCCAAAATTAGTAGTAGTAGTAGCGGTTAGTTCAAAAGTTCGATTCCCAGTGATGGTCTTATTTTTTCTGTTTTTTCTGTGCATCTATATTTCAGTTTGTATTTTCAATTTCGGTTTTACGGGATGACCGTAAAAGTAAAAATTTGGAATTGAAATAAAAAATACAAAAAGATTCCAAAAAACCAATCTTAACTTACTTAGTTCTTATTGTTTTCTTCTTATAAATTTATATTTAAAAAAACACACTACATCGTGATAGTCAGCTCGTTTTGTATCTCTGTGATCAATGTATTACCCTAAGTGATTAATATACTATTAAATTATTGAACGTTCCGTTCGACAGTTTATTTTTAAAATGACAGTGCAAGCACTCTTTTTCCTGATTGCCATGTCTGTGGCATACGAAAATACCGGATGTCTCGTGTGAACTGTCCCTTAAAAACAAGTTATATTTGCTTCTAAACTAGTCGCTTATTATTAGAAATTCACTCTTATTTAGAGGTTGGTAAGGTTGTCAGTTTATTTTCGGGGGTGTAGTGGTGATGGTTGAAATTTTGACATAAAGGAAGGAGAATGTACCGGTGTTTTTTAATAAAATGTGGGACGTGTTTTGTTTATTATTTTTTGTTTGAGTAGCTACTTTGTTGATATTTTTGGATGCAAAAGTTGTCAGATTATCATTTATCACAAACCTGTATTTAACTTGCCATGTCTGTTTTGTTAATGATAAAGTTATTTAAAGCTAATTTCACCTACTTCTAGTTCTAAAAATTTGGTATCGATTAAATGTAGTTTTGATGACAATCCAAGTACGAGTACAACTCACAAAAATTGCAGTCAGTACAAAACAAAATAATTAAGATAAACAACCTGTTATTTCAATTACTTGTTTTATAGCTCGTCCAATAAACACCTAATAAATATAATAAACTAATCATAATCTTAGCGCCAGATAAGGCCCTCCGTCCATTAGCCATGCACCGTGCACCGTTGCAATTAGGGCCGTCGTCCACGCGACGAGTGACGTGACGTGAAATTAAATACAATTTATTACTTTAAACGGATGTCTTATTGTATTTAAATGGGTACGTGGATAGATTTTTTTGCAATTTTTAAGTGTGGCGCTTAGGAGATGATAGAGTAAAAAATAAAATAAAAAATACAAAATTTTATGTCGACTGCACTTTCTTTTGACTGTAGATACTTGCATTGTCATCCAAACTATAATTCCGTACCAAAATTCAAGTCGATGCCATTAACCGTTGAAGAGTACTGTCCTGCGGAGTTGATCCTGACCGGATCATTAAAATTATTAGATTATTCTTTGTCACCGGGATTTACATAAGTTTAAAAGTTATAGGTAAAATTTAGAATATGGAATGTCGACTTATTTATACTTAAGTATTTCTTTTTTTAGCATTAGATAAGGGGTAAACAATATTGGCGAGTCTTCTTATTGAAAAACGTTTTTAAAAATAACCTAACCATAAAAATGTCATTTTTAATACAAGCTTTTTTTTACTTTTTGTTGACTGTACTTACATTGTCACCAAAACTACTTTTGCATGCCAAATTTCAAGTCGATGCTATTAACCATTGAAGAGTTCCTTCCTGCGGAGACGATCCTGGCTGGACTACCAGGATGTCACTACTAGAATATTGTATTTTCACGCGATTTACATAAGTAATCCTAATTTCAAATCAATCTGATTACTGGAAGTTGGTCAAATTTAACTTGCAAGATTTGATTACAGACAGACAGGCAGACAGACAGACAACGGGACAGGTGAAACTAAATAAAAGCTTGTAAAAAACAAAAACTATTAATGTAAGTTATCATTATGTCCTAGTTAATTGTTAGTATGTTTGTTGTGACTTATTTTTCAAAAGTGTTTTTCAATAAAAAGACACGTCTAGATCGCTTACCTTCTATCTAATGCCAAAAAAACGAAGTATTATATACGGACACGTTACTTACATGCAACAGGTCAACTTCTTAAGTTTTTTACCTATACAGCTTAATCATACTGCATACTTTCGAAACACGAGACTGACTCGCACTTTGCCGGTAATTTCTTTATTTTGAAGTGCATACCTTCAGATACAAAAAAAGTCCGCTACTTTTCACGATAACCGTACTTTAAAATTTTACACGATGTGCACGAGTACAAAAATACGTTATTACGGCCCTTAACATTATTTATCGCCTTGATTAAGTCATTAAACGTTACCACAGATTAAAACTACCATAAACAAAAGTTATCATGCTAAAAAGGACTATTCAAATTTCAATTTTACTTACTTGTACTAAGAGCGGCATTGGATTGGGTTATTGAGAGCTTAGTGCGATATGGTTTTAAGTCAAAATGACACTTTTTATGTCTGTCAAGTACGTTGATGGTTATTAAGAGTTATTGCCACAAAATGAATGTACTAATGTAGTTGGTTATTTATTTACGTTAAAATTTTAATTAAATACCTACGTAACATTTTTTCCCTTGAAATATTGGCTGACATGTAAGAAATAATTAAAAAATAATTTTCGGTTTTACTAATTAAATTTTGTTCTTTACTTTAAACTTTGAAGTTGATGTCATGATGTTTTTACAATATGATTCTGATTTCGTTTATTTAATTTGTTGTCTTGAAAAATATTTACAGTTTTAGCAGAATAGTTTTCTTTTCAATGATTGTGTCCATTTTATTTAGTTAACGAATAAAATTATTAAAGAAAAAAATGCTCAAAAGTATGAAGAAATCATGACATGACAAATAAAACTGCCCATAGGTCGACAATAAAATTAAATGACACTTCTTTCTGTACATGACAAGTATACAGTACAACTAGAACGTTATTGTCGCTCGGAACTCTTCGGTTTTCTTCGTTTTCCTGAAGATTCAAACGAGAAAGAAAAAGAAAACCGATCTTTTGTTTCCAGTTTCGAACAACATTAGCACAGTCGTTTAACTGTAATATGCAAGGATCTTAAAATGCGAGCAAAATCGATTGAAATGGCTTATGACACTTATGACCTTTTTGCTCGCTCTTTACGAACTCAGCAGAGCTACTACGAAACTAGAAACCCTAAGTTCGTGTCGTGCGGTCCATCTGAAACTTATATTATTTAATACGAGAGCAAGAGGGGCGGTACGATACGAACTTCGAGTTTCTTAGTGGCCCAACTGGAATATGTTTTGTTGAAATAATGTTTCACTTTAACATACATACTCGTAGAAATAATTGAAACCAAACTTATAACCAATTCAAACAAAGCTCATCTCCCTTTCTTTGTTCTTCACACAAACCTAACATTTTCCATCTCTCACGCCAACTGCCTGTCATTAAAAAAAACCTTTTCACCTCAGCACCTCAAACAGGTAGGTTTGCTATGAGAAATCAGTGAGCAAAATCGCATTTTGCTCACTCCGTGAGACAAAGTAACTTTTTAATTATTTTTTTTAAATGCTGAGTACAGTGTTGGGTCTACTCACTGAATTCCAAATATTTGAACTTTATTTTGATCTGTCATTTCACTTCAACTCGAAAAAAGCAAGAGATAGGATCAAATTTGTCGATTACAAACTTAAATTAAATTTTTGGTATTAAAAATATATCGAAATATTTCCAAAATGTAAATTTTCCCGATCTTTTAATAAAGTATGCAACCTCGTTGCACGAAAGCCGCTTCTCTTGTTTTTTTTTTATAAAAGAATTCCGTATACTGCCTCTACAGTGTAATTATTATTTGTTAAATTGAATGATTTTTTAACAAATCTATTTATGTTTATGTAATAAAATCTTAATAAAAATCATATTTAAAGGTTTAATTGTTCAACCTTTTCAATTACCCCGAGATGAGGCTTTTTGCAGTATTGAAAAATAAGTGTGACATTAGTACAAGAAGTTAAGATTGCATGTTATGAGTATGCGATTTGTATTGTAGCTACTGGACTCTTTTTATGGTCTTAAATGTAATTATTATATTTGATAATAATCGGATTCTATTTTAAAAAAATACGTTTTGTTTTGTAACAGGTAGGTATATGTGGTTTTATTCTTATGTTACATTTAAATTATGTTCTCGCTGCTGAGGTGAAAAATTGTATGTGTCACACGAGACCAAAGTTTTTTTGCATCTCGTGTATTTCAATCCCTTGCTGATCTCAGGATTCTAACCTAGAATCACTCGCTAACGCTCGTGATTCAATTATAGAATCCTTCGCTTACTCGGGATTCAAAATCAACACTCGCAACAAAAACAACTTTGCTCTCTTGTTGCACAAATAACTATTACATACCTATCTACATGCATAGTTGCACTTTCACCATATTGGAAGCTATTGAATAATGACGAAGTTATTCAGTAATTAGAAAAGAAGTTGTCTACTTTACATTATTGGGGCATAACATGGCTTTTATCATACATATTATGTATGTATGATAAGAAATATTTCTTAAATACTTACGGCGAACCATAAATATAAATAAAAGCTCTGAGGGTTTAACGTAAAGTCTAGTTTTAAATGGAATTTACTCTACTTTACACTATGCATAAAAATATTAATTATGCATAAAATATACATAAGCTTTCATAAATGAATGTGCCTATTGCAAGCATCTATCCTATAAAAGGTTAATGGAGAAATATGTACAGCTATTTACGTGTCAAGAGACGAATAGGGTTGTTAGAACAATAAAACTTGCATAAGTTTTTGGATAGCTTTTTTCTGTATTTAAATGATATTGCTTTTATATTGAAGTAACAGCAACCACGTTTTAGTTACTCTAGTTGCTATAAATTGTTTTAAAATAGTACCCTATTTGTCACAGTTCAAACGCGTATCATAAGAAATAACAGATGGCAGCTAGTCAATTTTTTTTTCAGTGTGCCTTTAACGGGTTTTTTCAAACAAACAAATATAAATGCGAAAGTGTGTATGTTTGTATGTTTGTCCGTCTTTCACGTCGAAACGGAGCTACGGATCAACGTGATTTTTGGCATAGAGTCTATGGGCCAGAGAGTGACAAAGGCTACTTTTTATCCCGGAAAAAGCACAGCGCGCGATAACCGAATTTCACGCGGGTGAAGCCGCGGGCAAAAGATAGTATTATAATGCACCAATGCATTAATTGGGCTAGTGTTGCTATAATAGGATCGAGAAGAAAAAATAATATAACCTTTAAAGATACGACAACGGTTTGCTGAAACGCTAAAGGCTGTTTGAAAATTGAGTTAAAATCAGATAAACCTACTAAAACAAAATAAAATTATCAATAATACTACCCATTTATTTCTTAGTTGGTTACGTTGAATTACGTTTTTGGCGTGCTGTATGGGCCACATGCCTTAGCCTCTGGCATCCCGAAAAATAATAAGTAAATAAATGTCCTGTCGCTTTTAATGAGACCGATTAACGTCGCTTTTTGCGTATTCTCAAAACGACGCATTATGATTAAGGCTTAATCGGAAACGTGTTAATCAGGGTCTCTAATTAAGATATTAAGTTAATTAAAGGACTTCTTTACTTTAAACAGGCCTTGAAGATTTAGTTGCGAGTTCTTTACACTCTGATGTTAACAAAGAATACTATTTAACTTGTTAAAGAACAACCTTTTTTACAAGCTTTTATCACTTATTCTATATTTACTAACAAATACAATTATATTGATGATTTTTTTTTGAAATTTCCATTTTTTTTAAGATTCGGGTTAATTGACCCTACACTTCATTTATTTTTCTTAGAAGCGGGTTTCATATAATATAACACTGGACAACAGTTACGAATATTTAGATGAAAGTTTAATGGAGCGGCCACACCGCTTCTTAAAAAACGGTGTCGGGTTAAAAAACATTTGAACACGCTTCTACGCCGATAACAATAGAGTCATGTTTAGATATTTTTGATCAAATGTTTGCTCACAAGATTATGAACTCGACTCGACAGTACCTAAAAATTTGTACGTCCAATAAGATGGAAGGATGACCTGGTTAATGTTGCTGGTTCGTGGAGGATGCAGGCCGCTTCCAACCGAAGCTATGGGGGGTTTATGGGGAAGGCCTATGTCAAACAGTGGACGTCTTACGGCTCATACGTTAGTGGTAAAAAATTTGCACAGAGCTCTCTCGGCTATTATTTTTTACTTGTTGGTGTTCTTTTTAAAGCACTACTTCTCCAGTAAGTACAACTTTATTCAATTTTTTCGTCGTCACGTCACTTGCGATATTCACGTCCCGGCCCCGGTGACTGAACCCCGTGGAGGCGATATTCGGCGATAATCTGACGTCTTCCGGCTGCCGGAAGCCGGCACGGCACGCCGAATATTAAACGTCAAAATGCCTATTTATAGAATTCAATAAACCGAGGTATCGCACTGAGGATGTTTAATAGAAATATTCGGCATTATTCTACTGCTATTGGGTTCAATAAGCTCGCTTAGATTGGTACTGTTGTATGTAACACTCACACACAGCAGTACAGTCAACTACAAAAAGAACGACGCAGCTACAGTTATAAAAAAATGTTTATTAACGACTTTATAACTTAAGATTAAGGTCGACGAATGGAGAAAATGGATGGAGTCTCAGAGATGCGAGCCCAGGTTTGAACCCACAATCCTCTGCTAGAGACCTCATGCACAGGACAAACCATAGGCCACCACATCTACACTGTTTAAGTATTATTCATCATCAGCCGGAAGACATTCACTGTTGAACGCAGGCCTCCCCTTAGAATGCCACAATTTACGACAACTTGCCACTTGAATCTATTCTTCTCTTCTCTTCTTCTTCAGCCCATAGCCACCCGATGCTGAGTGTAGGCATCCTGCATTGATCGCCACTCATTTTGATCCAGTGTTCTCCACATCTAGCACCTTCCCGCCACTTTGATCAGCTACCACATCTCCTGTTTACCAACGTTCCTCCGTCCGGTTCTGGGTCTCCACTCCATCACGGCCTTCCCCCATCTTCCATCACTCCTGCGGCATATGTGTCCAGCCCACATCCACTTCCCTTACCTTGGCTATATCGGTGAGCCTTGTTCGTCTCCGAACCATGTATACATTGGTTGCTCGTAACTCTCGCGATGTTGCCAGTTCATCTAGTGGGAGGCCTGCCACCTGCTAACGCTTTGTCTTCCATTTCGTGTGCCATTCGACGACTTTTCTCCCCCAACGATTATCTGGTTACAGGTTAAGTATTACCGATTGTTATTCCAAGCAACAGATTATCGATTTATTGTTTAGTATGCATGTCCTAAGTCGCATTAGTCACAAACTTAGTCAGGCGCATATATAAGCAAGGTCAACGCACAATGAATTAAATTCGACCGCATAGGTGTTGCGATTATGAATGGTTAACTATCAATTTAGCTGTTCTATGAATATTTAAATACAATATAATACAATGAGTATTGGACACATAAATTATTGTTTTGCGAATTTGTTTATGACTAAACATTACCCGTGTCTTCGCTTGCATATTCATTCCGGAATTCCATTAACCGTTTTACTAAAGAAAAAGGATAGCTGAACTAGTTTGGCTACTTGAGGTTTAGCCAAAATTTACTAATTAGGATACATACCCCTAAACGTGTACCTATTCAAAAATTAAATCCCTTCTAACATTTTTTTAATATAATATGTAAAGTTTTTTTTTTTTCATTCCACTTGAAACGGCAAACAGAGGATGGAGTTCTGCCTGATGGTAAAAGATCAACACACCCGGAAAATTGCTTACCCGCAGAATTGCAGATGCGTTTGGCAACTGGAGGCCAAAGCTGGGATACCTCAAGTGCCAGTAATTTTAGACTGTTTAAAAATAAACAGGCAAACACAAAAGTAAATAATAAAGCTTTAACTTCATTATATTATTTCTACCTAGATTTACTGACTAAATCCGGGCGTCTTGCGCACGGTACTACTACTGAAACAACAACAAATATGTGAAAAGTAACTCTGTCTGTCGGCATTTTAAGCTTCAACCGGAACGATTAGACGAGATCTGGTATAGTTATTGCATTTCCGAGGAGGGAGGCAACTTTTTATCCGGAAAAATGATAAGCAAAATCTGCGCGGATGGAGTCGCGGGGCAACAGCTAGTACTAACTAAACGAGATAAGAAAGACTTTTATAAAAAAAATAAACAGGCAATACACAAAGATTAAATAATAAAGACTTTAAATGACTTCATTATATATTTCTACCTATTTACTGACTAAATCAGCGTTGGCGTCTTGCGCACGGTACTACTGACACAAACAACAGGCTAATGACAATCTAATGTGTATGCATTAGAACTCAAACTCGCTTGCACCGAACAAACACCTTCCTAAGTTCTAACCTTATAAGGTAGTCATAAAATTGAGGTTATATTATTTATATCTATGACTCGGTTTTGGGTTATTATATGTACTGTTTAGCCTTTATACGGGGCTTGGTACGTATTACGGCATAAAATTTATTAAAGTTGCATGAAAACACAATGTTCTACGAAACGTGAAATCCAATCTTTAGGATTAGTCCTAACGTTTGTTATTTTTTTTTAGTATCAATTTAAAAGTACAGTAGGTATGTGTTATTCCATTTGTTGAGCTACGCACCAAATTTCATCCAAATCCGTCCAGCCGTTTTGGAGAAATATTAAACACACGCAGCCATGCACATACAAAATTTCGTATTTATAATATTTAGTAAAAAAAAATATTATGGCTCGGGACAAATGACGAAAAGAACAAGGACAAAGGATTCTAAAACATACTTAAACAAAGGATGCAACAGAAAACATATAACGATGGTTTAGTCTGGAAGACAAATATGCAAGTGTAATTTTTTTTTGTACATTTGTCTTCTAGATCATCGATGATAATACGTAGCTCACGCTTCTTTCTTCGGGTTGCCTACCAAAAATGTTCACCCCACGCTACTGTAACATAGTCAAACCATTTTAGGCCATCATTAAAGCCTATAATGATAAATAAATACTGTATCATCAATAGCTTGTTAATGACAGTAATCTAGAGGCGCTTCTTAACGTTAATTTGACTCTAATTTATATGGCTACACTGTGTGAAAGGATGGCGTTATACAATACGAGTAAACACAATACACGTGTCCCACTATAATATTCCACTAATATCATAAATTACGAAAGTCTGTTAGTTTGTTTGTTACCCATTTCGTGTCTAAGCCGCTGAACCGATTTAGATGAAATTCGATGTATAGATAGTTTGAGTCCTGGGGAAGGCCAGAAGATAGTTTTTATCCCGGAAAATTGCATAGTTGCCGCAGGATAGCAATAAACGAATTCTACGCGGACGAAGTCGCAGGCAACGAGCTAGTTTACATTTTTTACAGTACCATAAGAAACAATGCACGAGTTAGTTATTTCATTATCATTCGTTAAATATTCGCAAAGATTGATATGATCTATTCAAAAAAAGGGTCGAATGCCATTCAAATTGCAAACGAAGTTTCTGCACCACCATACAATTTCCATCAATTGCCGTTTTAATAGGGGGGCGATGCCTCTGGCTTAGTATACATTTATCAAAGCAGCCCATTCTTATTTCTCCTTAAAAAATACTCCACAGTCATATGATTCTAGCCAACTTACGGTTTTATCAATTAATCGAATCGCTTTTCGCCGAAATGACGGTTGTCCGATTCAATGATTGTTCGATTTATTAAAGCTTAACATAAATTGGTTCAATAGGCAAAAACAGCTTATTTTCCAAAGCCGTTGTTACATATTTTATATAGATCAAAGTAGCCCAGAGTTCTTTCCACAGTTAAAAAAAAGATATACTGGTTCCCTCCAACATGTTCACTTCCTGATTCAACAGGCGTGTTTCATTGTCGGAGGGTGGACAGATAGCTTTAACAACTCACGCCTACTCGTACACACCTAGCTGCACCTGCAATGGGATTTGGTAAAGAATGCTCCACACTGTCATGATTCTAGATAGCATAAGGTACTGTTAATCGAATTGCTTTTCGCCGAAGTGACGGTTGCTAGAAATAACAACTATAACAGCATATTTTGCCGTTAGAAGTTTTAATCGGGATGTAATAGGTAGTTATTTTTAAAAACAATCATGTTAATCTTTTACGTGAACATCCCTTATATCAACACGGCTTTATTAGTTCTACTTTTGTACCTACTTATTTTATTTTAAATAATAAAGTCACTTAGCTGGAGGTACGGGTATGTAAGCCCCGGCCGCCGGGGCAGATATTTGTATAAAAAACAAAGGTTTTTTTTTCTCGAGTCTTGGGTGTTTAATATATATATACATAGTATATTAAGTTATATTTATTGAAATTGCGTTGTTTGTATACCCATAACACAAACTTTGCTTATTTAGGGACTAGATCAATCGATGTCAAGTATCCCCTGATACTTTACTATGTCTTTATCTACCACTGTATCCACCGGTTGCCCGCAACTATCGCTATGCCGTCGGTCCACTTAGTAGGAGGCCATCCACCCTGTGCGATATCAATGTCGACTAATGTGTGATTTCAAATATTGTAAACTTTTTTTCTGGAAATTAGAATACTCCAAAGTGAACACAGCCTTATCCACAATAAGTTTAAGTGTACTAAACTAATAACATGTCTAGCCGAATGATAATAACCGCTGCCGGTCATTCATATTCACTCGTTCGGTGAATGGTACAATTTGTCAATCATTCTTTATAATATGAGGGTATTTCATTGACCCAATGTTTGGGATCTGATTTATAAAGTCATTTATAAGTTCTTATATAATAATAAATAAAAAAATAATAAATACCTATCATGGGACACTTGACACCAATTGACCTAGTCCCAAACTAAGCAAAGCTTGTACTATGGATACTAGGTAACGGATAAACATACTTATATAAATAAATACATACTTACTTAAATTCTTACAAATATCTAAGATACGAGAAAAAACATTCGCATTATTCATACAAATATATGACCCGGCCGTAGATCGAACCCGGGACCTCATGCTTCGTAGCTTCTCTAACAACTTGGCCATCAGGCCGTTAATCTTAAAATGTAATGAATTAAATAACATAGAAAAGTTGCAGAATCCCCAAAATTGTAATTTGAAAGTTCAATGTCTGAAAAACGACTGAGTTGTTTTTGATGAAACACAGCTAAGAACCGCTGCAATTCGCTTTCACGTAAAATAATACGTCCGTTTGAGAGTTTTGATGCCATAGACAGGCAGACAAATAGACATCGGCGACAATTTATAAGAGGCCTTCTTTATGCGTTGGGGGTTGAAAAAGGGGTTAAATACAACGCAACTTTGTCCAAAGGGATTATATTTCCTTGGTTAGAATCGTAATTTTGAAAAAAAAAAGCCGACCAATGATGTAATATACCTACCTATTCTGCCCACACTACATTCTCCTTATTACGAGTAAATGTAGTTATTATTAGTAATAATCTACTTGAAATAAATTTTAACGAATCCAACATTCTATTCATATTTCCATCGAATTTCACACACCGAAAAATATCTATTACTCCCAGACCCTATTACGCAAACGATGATAAATCAAGCGAATTTCTGCAACTTACAAAATGGACCCTAATTTGAGAATCCGCCGAGACATTAATACTGGTTTTGGTGAACGACAAAAAGGACGTTTAACGACACGAAGTTAAACATCAAAAGCGGACAATGTCGGACTTTCTGGCTTGTATAATTTTGATGGGGGTTATTCACGGAACTCGTCGATATTGAGTGTATGACTCTGTGGATTCATTTGTGAATTTTATCACATGAAACACTTATAGTTGACTTATTTGGTGACATGTCTGCGTTTGGTGACCGGATGGCCAAATAGTTAGAGAACCTGATCTAGAAGCTTGAGGTCCCGGTTCGATTCCCGGCCGGGCAGATATTTGTATGAATAATACGAATGTTTGTTCTCGGGTCTTGGATGCTTAATATGTATTTAAGTTTATATTTGTCTGTATAAGCATGTTTATCCGTTGCCCAGTATCCATAGTACAAGCTTTGCTTAGTTTGGGATTAGGTAAGTATCCTATAATCATCATCACATCATCTCAGCCGTAGGACGTCCACTGTTGGACATTGGCCTCCCCACAGACTTCCAGTTGCTTCGGCTGGCAGCGGCCTGCATCCACCGTGAACCTGCGGCTTTAACCAGATCATCCGTCCATCTTGTTGGTGGACGTCTACCGCTGCGCTTACCGATCGCGGCCTCCACTCGAGACCTTAATAATAATAAGATTTATTTATTTATTTACTTGTATGTGGAACCGACACTGTCAGATTACATGAACTATAAGTATTTAGTGGCTTAATGGTAACTAGAGGAAAATATATTATAATATTCAGGACACGTTGATAACAGTCTCGTTAAATATTTCGGTATAAAACAGACAGCTGTAACTATTTAACGGATTGAATTGAATTTCGCTGAAATTCAACGAGGGAATACTGCCAGCCTTTTGGGCACACCACGGGGGCGCTTTTTTTGGATTTAATTTAGTAGGTATTAAATTATAGTTAAGTTTTGTTTATGGTTAGTTTTTTATATGTGTCTTCTTAGTCTCGATAAATAAAATTAACGTGGATTTCGTTAATGTTACTTATAAACACCCGCATTAAAGTTCATGTCCTTAATCTCAATAGAAATATCGGGATTGTTTTACCATCAATTGATTAAATTTATTTCACGGATAAATACGATGCTGTCTTTGTTTGTTTTGTTCGAATAGACGGAGATGGCATCACATATATCCGTCAAATAAAATTAATCAATGGGTGGTGAACAGTCTCAAATTTTTAGGCGTTACGTAATATTAAACTTGCACTTACAGACGCACATACAAACTTTCGCATTTATAATATTAGTAGGATGAATGTAAGCAGGCAGAGTAAATATCACGGATACTTTGGATGAATACATATAAGATTTTTTATGACTCAAAACTAAGAATAATAAATTGTTTGTTTTTCAAAAGATATTGGTATTACGATTATTTATAAATTGTGATTGAATTAAGCGGTAGGTACGTAATGGAAATATACTGGAACCGTCCAAAATTGTACCACTTCTTCTTAAAAATATCACCGTTGTCATAATTGCCCCAGATGCGGTATCGATTACAAATGGACTCACATTTTCAGTATCCCCGGACCGTGCATAAACAGACACGTTCGGACACGATAGAAAACCCGACATGATGCCGCGTGTTAGATTCGTGTTCGAAATATTTGCGAGCAACTTTTTTTTTCGAGCAAATATCGAGTGGTTACGGAATTCGGACTGTTTGTTCGAATGTTAAAAAAAATGTTAATCTAAAACAATGAAATTTTTGTATGCAGGCATGTTTCCAAAGAAAGTAAGAATGAAGGATATTCTTTGAATTTTGATCCTTACTTAGATGGCACATTTGAAAGAAAGAAAAAGAAAATAATTTTTTTTGGCCATTATTTTTTAAATAAGTACTTAATATTTTGAACCATATTTACGAGCAAAAAGTTGGCTTCTAAATCTAAAAGTCAACGTGATATTAAATTTGACTAGATATTTTTTTATTTTTTTTTATTCGACTGGATGGCAAACGAGCAAGTGGGGTCTCTGATGGTAAGAGATCACCACCGCCCATAAACATCTGCCAACACCACGGGTATTGCAGACGCGTTGCGAACCTAGAGCTCTAAGATGGGATACCTCACGTGCCAGTAATTTCACCGGCTGTCTCACTCACCACGCCGAAACACAACAGTGCAAGATACTGCTTCACGGCAGGATTAGCGAGCAAGATGGTGGTAGCAATCCGGGCGGATTGCACAAGTCCTACACCTGCACGGCTGCAGATATACGGGAAGAAAAGCAATCATACAAATATGTTATAAAATTCAAGACCACAGTACAAAAATAATTTTTCGGCTAAGGCATAGGTCAGTCCAGCCAAGAAATTGGTCTACCACCCTACAGTCGAGTTTATTTGAACGTCATGAGACAACAAGGTCTATTTATTTATTTATTTATTCTTCTTAATGGCGGCCATAAGGCTTGGGCCAATGTCAGTTAAACTTAAAGATAAATATTTTTCTTATGTATGTTGTACGGTGATATGTAGTTTTTGCAACTTGATAGCAAATTCCAGAAACCACACGGAAGCCACTTGTGCATTAAAAAAATGTCAGACACGAGAGCAATATAGAATTTTGTGATCACTGTCACTGTTAAGGTTAATCGCCGCATAAAGCACTATCAAATTATACTTCAACTAGCCAAAGAAGCAGAAATACAAAATTAGATATTGTCTACATCCGCCATGTTCGAATGCTACAATCGAACCCTCACAAGGTCTATTTCCCTTGCAGTAATGTTATGACAGTGAAATTGCTCTCTTTATCATTATGTATTTACGTCATGTGATGGTCAAGTTTGAATTGACAACTGACATCGTCGTGTTTTGTTTAAGCATGATCTAAATAATAAGAACACTTTTGTTGAATTTCGTCGATAAAATACTTGACACTTGTCAGTGATAATTATTTTTCAGTGTCAAAAAGTTTTTCTTGAAAAAGATCGAAATGGTTTTAATAAGGGAATCATATAAAAATTACCGCAAATAATAGCCTTCTGCATTATAACAAAGGTCAAAATGACAAAATCAAAATAATATATGACTTTAAATGTCAGGATCTCAAATAATAGACGATACGTCATATTGTGCATCTCTCTACACTCCGTTAGAAAAGTCAACCTTAGTGATAATTTTGATCTCACAGAAACTTTTGTCAAAACTGGTTGACACTTTCTTGGCCGACTGTACTCTAGACATACTACAGCCAACAACGACTTTAAACATATTTTAAGATAATCGAATACAATATAATTGAGGTAAGTGAAGTTTTTCCTTGTTAGTCTTTATTTTCTTACATGGCCTGTGTGAAAAAAAAATTCACTACCAACATCTTCAATTTTGTAAAAACATATTTATATATTTTAATAGTCATTGTTCATTAAATATAATGAAACTAAAAGAAATATATCATGCGGCACTTTGAGCATGTAATGACCGCAGTGAGTTTAACTTTTAGCCTTAACTAACTTTTTATTTAACTTTTATTTTATTTCTTAACACCTGTAAAAAGTAAACTAAGCTAACCTTAGTAATTAAGTTTGACTGTAATTAACAATTATGGGCCTCGTAGTTGACCGAAATTAAAATCTTTATTTTTATTATTATAACATTCATGTAGGTATACCATTTTTTTTAAATTAAATAACTAATTCAAAATTGCTATACATCGAGGAAATGCTGCCAGCATCTCTGGGTCCATGCCGCGGGGGATACTTTTTAAACTTGTTTTTAGTTATAGTTTAGTTATTACTTTGTTTTACTTTTATTCAAATTTTTAATTAGTCTCATTTTAATTATTGTGATCCTAAAAAACCATTTGTACTACTTAAACAAGCTTTTATTCAAAAATAAATATAATATCCTATTCTCTCTCTCTTTCTTTCTCTCTTTTTCAACTACTATCCACCCAATGCTGAGTATAGGTCTTGTGGGCGCAAGTGTACGCATCCAGTTCTTCCCAGCTACTATAAGAAGATCGTCGGTCCAACGCGTGTTGCCTGCCCACCACATTCCCATTTGCCGCATTCAAATGTATCTGTCGTGTTGTGTTGTGATGCTCCCTGTCTCTCTCTCTCTACAGCTTTGATGCGACACAGCACAAGCAGTCACAACACACTGCATCAGATAAATGTGATTTATTTAATTTTCCTTCGAATATATTTTTCTGTGTATCGAGTGAATAAATATTTCTCTTTCTCTCTTTCTGTTTCTCAACAAAAGCAGATTATTTATTTATAAATCAATGAAAATTTGCAGCATTGCAGTAGATCTAATGAATTTTAAATTTAACAAAACAATGACATAAAATAAAAACACTCAAGAATAAACTAATTGTGATTCTGAAATAAAACGAATGCTGTTAAAAGTCGTCAATATATCTTGAAAAATAAAAGGATATGAACGAATGAAGTTAGCATTCCATCTCATTCTAGAAAAATGAAATTTAAGAAGTACGGCCTTTCTATTGTCATTCGTGTCGTGGCATACGACGTCATAGTGTATGTCGAATCTCTATACTTAATCGACAATTTAAAACGTCTATCTCACTATTTATTCGAGAAATTTATCTTTAAATTGAGATTTTTTAATCTCCTTCAACTCTGGTTGCCTATCATTAATGATGGATTTAAATTATGAATAAAAAAAATTGCATACTACCCATTATAAAACCACTACAGCCTTTGTCTTTAGGTACATACCCACATAATTCAAAGTGATAAAATTTAATCGTTTACAAAATGTCAAAGGTAATTAGAATTCTTTAACATTTATTACTGTAAATCGATTGGAACAAGTTTTTGTAAGTCCCACATGTCGTGCTATGCGCGAGTCGTGTTCGACAAGACGTAAGTTTTCATGGTTATTGCAATACGTGTTTAGAGTTGGAATTTGTCGAGCGATCGATAAAAGTATATAGAACGTTTGAGAATCGCGGCATTTTGATTGGAAATAAGTCGTCCATTTCAATTGGTGATGAGATTAAACGGCTATAGGGTATATGCAATTTTTTTTTTTAATTCTTTCTAATAATTATCATATTGTTTGACAAAACGAGTTGTGGAAGTTTTTTTTTGATATTTTATAAAATTAGGTAGCTATCGTCACTATTTTTGAAATTGCTTGTAACCTCATCGATAATTTTTCTCAGTGAAATTTATGAAGGGTAAATTTTGAAATAAGAGAATTTTGAAAAGTACTTAGGTGAAGAATGTGGTCGTTTTGAATTGTGGATTAGGCAGAGATACCCGCAATGGACTGTGACGTCACATGAAATTGTCTAGAAAAAGATGTAATGCAAACTTCACTCGTTCTTTCTTATTTTTTAACAGATTTGATGATTTTTTACCTTATTCGTTCTATTTTCCAGTTTTTTATCACGTTAAATTATTTAGGACTTTGTGTATGCTTTTGAGTGATTTTGGTTCATTCTGAATGTTTGTAAAGAATTAGTAGGTATTGATGTACGAGAAAAGACTCAATTGTTTCTTTGAGATTTAAGAATTATTATTGACTAATTACAACTCAAATAGAGTGGCAGGAGCATGCTCTCGACAGGGACGAGTGGCAAAAAGAAGGGTAGGCCTTTGCCCAGCTGTGGGATACTTTAACAGGCTAAAAAAAAATTAAAACTCGCGGCTTTGCCCGTATTGGCATAGTAAAAGAGGACAAGTAAGCTCACTACGAACAAAAGTACATCGCGCGTTGGCGCCGGTACGCACGCACCCGCCGCTCGCACACACTCATAATTTCAGGAGGATTAAGTTTTCTTTAGTCAAGGCTGCGGCGCTGCCGTCAGTGCCGTACGTTTCGATTTTAGCTCGCTCGTCTTGCGCTCACGTTCTTTCACTTTTACGTTCGCGTACTCGTACTTACTTATTTTTTGTATTAGGTATAGTTGTAAATTAGTAGTATATAAGTGTAGCATAAAACAATAATATATACCTACCTACCTATAAACAATATAGTTATAGTATTGTGTAGGCGAACATGAGTAGTATGTATACAGTCGCCATCGCCATTTATAAATAATATTTTTAAATTTAGTATAATAATAATATTAAACGGCAAAGAATTTGTCTGGTTTCTCTAGACACAGACATTAGACAATTTAAGTTAACTTTCGTATTACAATTATTTGCCGGTAAGTAATTAATCTAAAATGATATCGACAACCCTAAGCGTCCGCGCCGGAGTAGGCAGTTTAAGTCTCCTAATGGTTCGGAGTGACTTACTTGTCTTTTACTATGGTATTGGGAATACCTTGACCGTGTTGTGTTGAGTATTGTGTTCTGCTTTGTATATAAGCAGTCTAAAAGTAACGTATGCATTACACCATACAACTGCTCTAGTGAGATTGCATACTATTTAATAGATAATTAAATATTGGCCGTTTTTCTGTCAGTTCATTTTCTTCTAAACTCGGTGATGCACAATGAGGGCTATCGCGTATGAATTCGCCACTAGATGCGCTAGTGTAGCGTGAGGTCTTCAAAATGTCAAATCTCATTGTTTTGGGTGAGCTACGCGGGTTTATTTATAATTAGAATAATTTTGTGAATATTTTGCATTACCTGAAATTAATTATGGCAATATGCGTTACGGGGCAATGAATGTCTGTGTTTTGAGACAGTTTTTGTTTTCGGAAACTTTTGTCCTCCTTTTTTCCGAACAAAACGGGACTACGCAACACTGTGGTTGCTCGATATTTAATGGTACGATTTTAAGTGTATTAAATATGATTTTAATCTAAACTTTGTTTTCACGCCCGTACAGACTGAAAGCCACACTTAAAAACCTCACGCAACAGTGGCGCCATCTAGAAAGACAAAAAACGATAGCCCTCATGACAAGACTATAAGTAGTGACTAATGACGAGTGTAGAGTTAGAAATGAAGTAGAACTACTGACTTGGCAAAATAGACGATTATTTTTTGACATAATTAAGGTATTTGAAAAAAGGCTGTTGGAGTGTCTGAAGTTTTGAGTTATTTAATTAACACCTTGTTTACTATGAAAATAATTTTTAACTATAAATGGACACTAATAATCGTAGGTACCTAGTAGGCTTTGTCTTTTCCATTTGACTTATGCCTTATCCCGATTGATTCTCAATTCTTATAAATACAACGTCGAACTATTTTTGATCCCTATACTTTGAACACGGCCTGTGTGGTCCCGCTTGTCTAAACAAAACCAATCGGCTTGCTTTTTGCTCAAAAACCAACTTATCATTACCATTTGCCGAAACAAAAGCAAACTGAAAAGTAGTCTATCATACCAAGGAATAAGTCGTTATAGTTGCGCAAGTTAAAGTTGTGGGTTAAAAGTAAGATGGTTATTGGAAAAAAATATATGATTGCCATAGCTCCCGTCAAAGCGAATGATTTCGTTGTCATCGATATCTGCAATTAATTGTTCGAAAAAAAGGCGAATAAATTTAGGCTCCGATTTATTGGTTTAGCCGAAAAAGGACCTCCTCGCACACAGGGGGTGACAGTCTAAAATTGGGTGCAGATTGTTATTTTGTCCGTTTATTGCGTGTCCGACTGTGAGGTTGTCGGGATACATGTTTGTCAGAACTGCGGGCCGACTTCGAGAATCACGTCCTCCAAAACATAGGACCATACCTACTAACGTAAAGACTAGCTTGACCTGGCCAGCGAAAATGTCACGCATTTTTACGAAAA
>NC_133487.1:17729685-17763208 GCF_025370935.1 Choristoneura fumiferana | reverse complement strand
CAGAGGAGCGTCATGATTGTCTTTTAGTATTTGTTTTATTTCGTCAGGGGTAGGATACTTAATTGAATTATGGTAAATGTTAACTTTAATAGATGAGTTGTGAAATAGAAATGCAATTATATTGTAGATTTTAGTAAAAGATAGTTTACAGAATGGATCTTTAAAATCCGGCAGAGCTATTTCTTTTTCTTCGAGATACCAATATTTTACCATATCGCGATAGTCCCTTAGAATGTTAAAAATGTCCTTGTACGTCATTTCGTCAAAATGATTTATTCGAAATTAGCACCTGTTCACAGTAGCGACAGCGATAATGAAAATAAAATGTTTTACTCACAGGATTAAGATGAGAACTATCTTCATAATTTCACTATAGATGGAGTTCCACGAATTTTCCGGCAGGATAGCGGCGGCGATGATGCAGGATAGCGGTGATGATGATGCAGCTCTCAGCAGCAGCAGGATAGGCACGACGTATACTTGGTTGCTACCAGCGACTCGTCCGCAGGCTTATGAGATAAGTCTTACTGTCGGGACAGAGTACTGATGAATTTAACGGAGTTTGACGGAATTTTGACGAGGCGACGACGATGTTCAGCAATCGTGAATCGTGATGATGCCCCGGAGATTGGCGACGATGATGCGGAGTTAGACTTAAAAGTTCGGGCACTAAAAGTCACCAGTTCGGGTTTGGGTTTTTCGTCACTATTATTCTACGCGACGCGTTATGGAATCCAGCAGAACAAGTACTATTTCGATGCTGGATCCCACTTCTGACACCACTGTTACGGGGTGGATCAGGATTAAGTTTTTAAAAAAGACAGTTTTTACCAAAACCCTTTTATTTAAAAATACACAAGAATTACAATTATAAAATTAGTGTTGACCCGACGGAAGTCCAAACCAATCTATCTCGGAAATCGAATGAATAGCGCAAATCGCCTCGCTGTCTCCTATTGCATTGACGTCAATGCAATAGCTGACATGGCAAACATCATTCATAGGCCGCCTTTACACCTGTAAGTAGTTACTTGCGTAATATTTACATAATTTACTTACAGTTGCATTTACACTTGCAATAAATACTTACGTAAATAATGCTTACGTAAGTTGTGTAAGTTTAAACTTGCAGAAATTATTACACGCCCATTTACATTAGGTTCCCAAATCAGTAATAAAAATGCCTTCTCACAGTCGTCACGTTCAAGCAGCTGCTGCATACATAATTTTATCAAATAGTCGAAAGCAAAAGAAAGAAAATGCTGGATAAAACCATGGCTAGAAAGAAGAATGGCAAAAGGTGCATTTGAAAATCTTGTAACGGAGTTAAGAATGGAAGACCGAGACCAAATTTTTTACTTTATAAGAATGGATTCTACGACTTTTGAATATCTTTTGGAAAAAGTCGCACCAATCATAAAAAAAAATGATACACATTTTCGACCGGCTATTTCACCAGCTGAGAAACTTATGGTCACACTTAGATTTCTGGCTACAGGTATGGTATATTATTTAATAGGTAATTAAATAATAATATGCAAATTAGACGTCTGCTAAGCTAATTTCTCCCTACTTTCAGGTGATCCTACCAATCGTTGATGTACTTGTTCCGAATATCAGCATCAACAATTTCACTGTTTGTACCTGAAGTATGTTTAGCAATTTACACTGCATTAAAAGAATATATCAAGGTAAAAAACAAAATTTAATTATTAACGCTTATTAAAAAATAACAAATTGAGCAATTTTAATTATTAATGAACACTTATTAAAAAATAACAAATTGAGCAATTTTAATTATTAAAAATTAACATAAAGAACAATTTTATTTTAATTATTCACGCTTGTTAAAAATCAACAAAAAGAGCACTTAAAATCAGAAAATTACTTTTTTGTTTCAAAAATTGGAATGTCTGTTATGAGATCTACCAAATTCAATCTATATTCTTGGGAACCATTTGCATTTTCTGATGTCAGCTGGAACTGTCCACTCTCGGAATCGGGGCTAATGAAAACAATTATTTCCAGAGGATGTATTCTCAGATGGTGGAGCTGGTGGAACCAGTCCATCTTCCTCGTCTTGTATGTTTATGATTGCCCTTTGTATTATGCGTCGAAGCTTTTTATTGCCCTCTTTGCTTAATTTTCTGAGCTCAGAAGCTACATAATCGGCAAATATTTGATCGTCGTCGTTTGGTTGGTTTATAATTTGAGCACACTTATTAAGCAAAGACGTATCTTCCTTCCTCTTTTTTGAT
Source organism: Choristoneura fumiferana (assembly GCF_025370935.1). NCBI lineage: Eukaryota > Metazoa > Arthropoda > Insecta > Lepidoptera > Tortricidae > Choristoneura > Choristoneura fumiferana. The sequence continues at coordinate 17,760,950 of NC_133487.1, read as the reverse complement.
GGGGGATTTGGCAAGTTATTATTTAGATTAGATGAACTTGGCTGTTGTCCATCTGAGACTGATGACAGTTGACTTTCAGCCCTTTGCTGTTCGGCTGGGGTTGATGGATCAGTCTGAAATATTTAAAACCATTTTAAAACACATTTTCTACTTGCAGGTACCCACAACCCTCGAAGAGTGGCTTAAAATAGCAGAAGGATATGAAACCATTTGGCAATTTCCACACTGTATAGGGGCACTCGACGGTAAACATGTCATAATCAAAGCTCCTGCGCATAGTGGCAGCACTTATTTTAACTATAAAGGCTCGCACAGTATTTTTTTAATGATTGTGGTTGATGCAAATTATAGAATAATATACATGCATTGCGGCATGGTTGGCCGTATATCTGACGGTGGAGTATTTTACGACACGGCCTTATATGCGGCATTAGAGTCAAGGAGCCTGAACCTACCGCCACCACGACCACTTCAGGGAAGACAAATCGATGTACCGTATGTCTTACTTGCAGATGATGCATTTGCCTTGTCGAAATACTTAATGAAGCCTTATCCGTATGCCAATCAACCCATAGATAAAAGAGTCTACAACTATCGCCTTTCTCGAGCCAGGCGTATGGTAGAAAGCGTATTCGGCATAATGGCAAGCCGATTTCGTGTACTACGAAAGCCTATAGAACTATACCCGGAAAAAGTTCTAGGTTTGGTATCGACAATCGCAGTCCTTCATATTTTTTAAGATCGAGCAGTAATTCTCAGAGATATTTAAGCCGCGACAATATTGAAGTCTTACCTACTGATAATGTGGTAGATTTAGATACCAATAACAATAATAATCCTTCAGTGGCAGCAATTGCGATAAGAGAAGAGTTGAGGGAGTATTTTATATCAACAACAGGTGAAGTTTCATGGCAGTACCAATATGCAAGTTAAATACTTAAAGGAAAAGAAAGTACTTAGTTATCTGAAAACCCATTACTTCTTGTTTATTAAATAGGTATAAAATTTAAAATAAACTTACCAAAGTATCAGTCGTGTTTCCTTGGTACTCCTTCCCTTGCAGCAAGAAAGATAGGGCTTTAAAATACCGCCAATGTGATACATAAATTTCATTAGTACCGCTTCCGCTTTTCTTTTTCTTTAATTTTGTCACTTCTTGGCTAAATTGTGCTTTCAAATTATGCAATTTTCTAACTATTTCCTCTGGAATGGTGCTAAATATCTCACTAAGTTCAATATGTCACAAATTTGTTTTTACGCGGTTTTTGTACTCCTTATTTTTGTAGTCCCATAGTATGGGACGTGCCTCAAGAGCAGTAATGAAAGTTTCCACCTCGTCAGGTGACCAGCTTTTATTTTGTTTTTGTTTTGAACCGGACATTGTAGCGTAATTTCTCAACTTAACAATTTAGTTCGATAAGATGTGAGTCGCTTCCGTAAACAAACTCGAACGTGTTTAGACCTGTAATTTTCCAACTTACGTAAGCTGTGCGAAATTACAATAAGTCACTTACAAAAACTATTTACACTTGAAAAATTATCGTAAGTCGCTTACGTAAGTGACTTCCGTAAGTAAAACTTACAGGTGTAAAGGCGGCCATCTTAGATGAATGATTGGTCTCGCGCGCTCGCTCGACTAGATACCGCCGGCGTACTTGTCAAATGCGGCAACAAATAGTACGCCGAAATCGGCGTACCTGAGCCCGAGGCGACTCAGTCGCGTTGCAAACTGTGCGTAATGTGCATGTCCCGAATTTTTGTTCAATTTTGGTCATAAACCGAAGTAAAATGCCAGTTTTCGCAGTGAAACTGTTTAAAAATAATACTACAAGAAATAAGAAGGACACTGGGATCACATACCATCAGTAAATATCGTATAATTTCGAAATTACAAAATAAAATAACATGAACCCTAAACGCCATTCTGTGTTGCCGCGTAAACATGAATCGAATTCCCCGTGGTTGAGATTTTAATAAATTGAATTTTATTGTTATCATCATTAAAAATGATGATAAATTTTAATAACTTATTTTATTTAAGTATCTAACGTAATTATTATATCTACATAACCTAGTTCTATATTATTTAATGTTTATCTTTGTGATATATACACTGAAGGTGTATAAATTGTTACCCGACACTATTAATTAAGGGGTGAATGTGTCTTAAAATTAAAAATGTTTTTCGTCTTCCCATTCAAAAAGCCCAATCAGCTGATTTACTTAGGTATTACGGGAAACGAAAAAAATTTTTTTTTGTTTCTACCCATTTTCCTGAAATGTTAACTTTTTACCCGACTGCCCGAAGAAGGGTTATGTTTTTCAAGCGTATGTATGTAAGTATGTATGTATGCATGTATGTATGTATATTTTGTAAACATTTTTTTTATTTTAGTCTTTATTAACCTGTACATTATATTAGGTTTAACTATAGGTGAAACGTGTTATCTTAAGTATGCAAAACTTCTTAGTTGGTGACTCAGTCCATGAATTTTTGGTAATAATTTGTAAATATTGAATGTCCTTAAATATATATATTTTTTAATTTAAAGTGAGGCCTGATCATTGATATACCTACATCATACCTACAATTTTTTTAAAGAAGAAACCTACGCCTAACCTATACACAAACATATTAATACATTCACTCTTAATTACTTCTTAATTTCTAAGTATTTCCCAAGATACATTTTGTAACCAGTAACTTAATAGACCACAGAATAATTTATTTTCCCAATAATTCGGGTAACAGTGGAGCAGCTGGCAACACAATTCGTCACGCACACTAGCATCCTTGCAAATTGTTTACACCGTTCTTACGCACACTACAATATTGAGTTGCCGCATTCACGAACCTTTTGTTTTTAGGTAGGGCGGTATCTAGTCGAGCGAGCGCGCGAGACCAATCATTCATCTAAGGGCGGCCATATACTAAGTACTGTAATTACGATTATAACAGTACCTCCGAGGCGGGCCCCAGGAGTTTAAATTTTTTTTTTTTTTTTTTATTTGACTGGATGGCAAACGAGCAAATGGGTCTCCTGATGGTAAGAGATCACCACCGCCCATAAACATCTGCAACACCAGGGGTATTGCAGACGTGTTGCCAACCTAGAGGCCTAAGATGGGATACCTCACGTGCCAGTAATTTCACCGGCTGTCTTACTCTCCACGCCGAAACACAACAGTGCAAGCACTGCTGCTTCACGGCAGGATTAGCGAGCAAGATGGTGGTAGCAATCCGGGCGGAACTTGCACAAGGTCCTACCACCTGCAAGACAGGATTCACAGGCTTTACCGTGGGCTTCATATTTTGAGGCCGGGAAATTTTTATTTCAGCACCAGTTTCTTTTCCAGCCATCAGAGTCTCGTTCAAATTGTCACCAAAATGTATTTCCCTATTGGTGCTTGGCTGACTATATCTTTCGTAGGTTTGTTCAGAGCAAACTGTAGGAGACTGCGCCTTGATGCTGATTCACTGTGAAAAATATCACATATCATACGCCCGGCATCACTAATTATTTTCGTCACCTCTTTATTATCGCTTTTTGTAATAAGTATGTCGAGTGCTCTCCCGAGGCAGCCTGCTACTTGACCCAGGTTATTTTGATTGCTAAGCGTGCTCTGTCCCTTTTAAAGACTGGGTCCGAGACTGCAGCTTTAATCTCTGGATTAAGAAGGGGGGCTTCAAGAAATGGGCAGTTCTCGGGAATTAAATATTTTTTATATAACTCAGAAGACCAGACTGGATGGTATGGCTCCAGCGTGAGGAAATATCCTTGTGTATATTATCTATTTTTTTTTGTTTTTATTAGGGTCTTCCCCAAGAATTTCCAGAATGTCTTCATCCTGTGATGGCCCTGCACTGGTTTCGGGATCCAGAGATTGGACTACAGGCTCTTCGACTGGATCAACCGATTCGGTTGGTTGAGTAATAATTTCCGTTACTGGAAAAAATATATATTACCATGAATAAGTCCATGATTACGATTTCGATTGCCATATTTAATAAGGGTTTGGAATCGACAACATATATCCATAATAGTAGGATTAACGCGTATTTAGATTTAAAACATGTAAAATAATGACACTATAATGACACTTGGTTGTTGTGTTGGGTGCGTTCAGAAATATACTTTGAAACAGTAAAGTTCGCTTTATACCATCTGAATTGGGTACTTCACTAAAAATAAAATCAGCAACTCTTTATCATTGCATGCACATTTGGTCGGATTGTTACATCTGTATGATACACCCAATTCAGACTTCGACATGTTGTACTGACAAATTGGGGTAAAATAACATAATCTGTATACCCTATAACGCCTGAAAAAAAAAGTTTCAAAACTTGATTTGTCATTCTGTCACCATTATAATTACCATTATTAGTGCACGAACACATTATTTATCTGATTCTGTTTACAATGCCGAGGAGAAAACGACCAAATATAGGTCGTCGAAGTCGATCAAATGTGCGACGAGCTTCCTCGCGCGCTAATCGCACTGATGACCAGCGAGAGACTGATAATGATAACAGTCGTATTGGTATGGCAGATTTGCGTTCTAGCGTGAATAACAATGAAGTGGATAGGCATAGAATGGCACGAGTTCGGGCACATCGATCACAACAGCAGCGAGCACGGGAAAATGAAATTGATAGATTCCGCAGACGCAATGCTCCTGTGAACCTGGAACGAGGAGCATTCTCCTACGATCCCGAAATAAATTATAGTGGCGACAAATCTGTAAAAATTGGGGAAATGTCAATCATTTGTCAACATTGTAAAGCTTTAAAATACAGCGGTGAATCTGCAGGATTATGTTGTGCTGGTGGTAAAGTAAAATTGCCACAATTGGTCCCACCACCTGATCCATTACACTCATTAGTTTTTGGGATGGAAAATGACTCTAAACACTTCTTGGCCAACATCCAAAAATATAACAATTGCTTCCAAATGACGTCGTTTGGCGCAACACATATTGTACAGAACAGTTTCATGCCTACTTTCAAGGTAGTATACCATAATTGTCTTTTTTTATAAAATTCTAATTTGTATATGTATCACAAATAATTTAACAAGATCATAATCAATTGCAGATACAAGGACAAATTCATCACCTACTGGGGGCACTGCTGCCAGTGCCAGATGCGGATCATCAATTCTTGCAAATTTATTTTATGGGCAATCAAGATGCGGAAGTTGATAGGCGTTGTGCTCATAATCCAACAGTGAAGCGAACCATTGTCCAACAACTGCAAACGTTTCTTCATCAGAACAATGATTTAGTGAAAGTGTTCAAAATGGCACTGGATCGGATGCCATCAGACAGCCATAATATTGTAATAAGAGCCGACAAAACACCTGTTGGTGAGCATGCAAGGAGGTTTAATTCACCAACAATAGATGAAGTGGCTATTGTCGTTGTTGGAGAAAATTTGCAATCAAGAGATATTGTGCTTCATCGTCGGAACAATGAATTGAAGCGTGTGTCTGAAACGCATAGAGCTTATGATGCTTTACAATACCCATTAATATTCTGGAAGGCAGAAGACGGATACCATTTTAATATCAAAATGGTTAATCCAACAACAGGTAGTTAGATTAAACGAAATGAAATAATATTTTTAAAATTCAATATATCTATGTCATTGTTTATCATTTGTGATTCCAGGTGCTGAAACCAACAAAAAAGTCAGTGCTATGAATTTTTATTCATACAGACTTATGATCCGTGAAGGTGAAGTAAATCACATTTTGATGTGTCAACGGCTTTTTCATCAGTTTGCAGTTGACATGTATGTCAAAATTGAGACTGAACGATTGACGTACATCCGTCTAAACCAACAGCAGCTTCGATCTGAAGAGTACATTCATCTTCGCGATGCTATTAATGCCGATGGCAATGCAAACAATGTAGGAAAAATGACAATTTTGCCGGCCACTTACATTGGAAGCCCGCGCCACATGCACGAGTACGCGCAAGATGCGATGTCGTATGTTAGAAAATATGGCCGCCCAGACCTATTTATTACATTCACCTGTAACCCAGAATGGATAGAAATTAAGAAAGAATTGCTACACGGCCAAACACCACTTGATAGGCATGACATAACTGCCAGAGTTTTTAAGCAAAAATTAAAATCTTTAATGAATTTCATTATAAAGCATCGTGTGTATGGCCAAGTACGTTGTTGGATGTACTCTGTTGAGTGGCAAAAGCGTGGTCTGCCACATGCGCACATATTAGTCTGGTTAGTTGACAAAATAAGGCCAGAAGAAATTGATTCCATCATTTCAGCCGAGATTCCCGATGAAACAGTTGATCCAAAATTGCATGCAGTAGTAACTAAACACATGATACATGGACCATGCGGAGTTTTCAACAACAACTCACCCTGTATGGTCGACGGCAAGTGTTCCAAGCGATACCCGAGAGAGTTGATTGCTGAAACCATCACGGGAAATGACGGTTACCCATTGTATCGTCGGCGATCAGTTGCGGACGGTGGGCGATCTGTAGTTGTGAAGATAAAAGGACAAGATTTTCATGTAGACAATCGTTGGATTGTGCCGTACTCGCCTATATTGTCCAAAACTTTTGAAGCTCACATCAATGTGGAATTTTGTAACTCTGTCAAATCGATAAAGTACATATGTAAATATGTTAACAAAGGTAGCGACATGGCCGTTTTTGCTGTAACAAATACAAATGACGAAGTGTCTCAGTATCAGATGGGTCGTTATGTAAGCAGCAACGAAGCTATTTGGCGCATATTTTCATTTGCGATTCACGAAAGACACCCTACAGTAGTCCATTTGGCAGTTCATCTAGAAAATGGACAACGAGTGTATTTCAACCCCAGGAACGCTGTGGATAGAGCGTCACGTCCACCTTCGACCACATTAACAAGCTTCTTCTCAATTTGTCAAACTGATGATTTCGCTCGCACTTTGCTGTATGCTGATATGCCACGCTATTACACATGGAACGCATCATCAAAGTCGTTTCAGCGTCGTAAACAAGGAACACCACTTGAAGGACATCCAAATGTATTTGTCACAGATGCTATAGGCCGTATATATACAGTACATCCAAATAACGATGAATGTTATTATCTTAGATTGTTATTGGTGAATGTTCGTGGTCCGACATCGTTTCAACAATTGAGAACAGTTGATGGACATCTCTGTGCGACTTACCGTGAGGCGTGTCAACTATTACAGTTGCTCGAGGACGATTCGCATTGGGATAATACGCTCAAGGATTCCATCATATCTACATCGCCGCATCAAATTCGAACATTGTTTGCGATTATAATATCGACATGTTTCCCGTCGAATCCGGAAGATTTGTGGATGAAATATAGGGATGACATGTCTGAGGATGTGTTGCATCGTGTGCGTTGTCAAACTTTGAATCCTACACTACAAATTACTGCGGAAATTTACAATGAGACATTGATCATGATAGAAGATATGTGTTTAATGATGGCAAATAAAGTATTGTCGTGTTTGGGCCTGACAGCACCCAATCGTTCTATGCAAGATGCATTTAACCATGAGTTACGAAGAGAACAACAGTACGATACTGAAGCATTGACCGAAACAGTTCGCACAACTGTTCCCCAATTGAATGAACAACAAAGGATTACGTACGATAGTTTGATACAAGCTGTTAACAGTGGATCTGGAGGGATTTACTTTCTTGATGCTCCCGGGGGTACTGGAAAAACGTTCCTAATTTCATTGCTATTGGCAAAAATCCGATCGCAAAATGAGGTAGCCCTAGCATTGGCTTCTTCTGGAATAGCTGCAACTTTGTTAGAAGGTGGACGAACTGCACATTCGGCCTTAAAATTACCACTAAACATGCAAATCAACGAAACACCAGTATGCAACATCGCCAAAAATAGCGCAATAGCAAAGATTCTCCAGATATGCAAATTGATAATTTGGGACGAATGCACAATGGCCCACAAGAGGTCGCTGGAGGCACTGGACAGGACGTTAAAAGATTTACGTGACAACCAAAACATTTTTGGTGGAGCCATGATTCTGTTGTCAGGTGATTTTCGTCAGACTCTTCCAGTTATTCCTCGATCAACTGTTGCTGACGAACTAAACGCATGCCTAAAGTCATCTTATTTGTGGCGGCACGTAAAGACACTCCAATTAACAACTAACATGCGAGTGCTTTTGCAACAAGATCAAACTGCGATTGTGTTTTCGAAGCAGTTGCTAGATATTGGAAATGGCAAGGTCACAGTCGACACCTCGACCGGATTAATAACATTTCCCACAGATTTCTGTCACTTCACAGACTCAAAAGAGGAGCTTATTCAGCGTGTTTTTCCGGACATAAAACAACTATATAATAACCATAATTGGCTGAGTGAACGAGCAATATTGGCGGCAAAAAACAAAGATGTCGATGATCTCAATGCAACCATTCAGAATTTCCTTCCAGGAGAGTTGTTTACTTACAAATCAGTTGACACAGCTACAAACCAGGATGACGTAGTCAACTATCCCACAGAATTTTTAAATTCATTGGAATTGCCTGGACTACCACCACATAATTTGCAATTAAAAGTTGGATCTGTTGTCATCATGCTGCGTAATATAAATCAACCGCGACTTTGCAATGGGACGAGACTGGCTGTGAAGAAGCTAATGAACAACGTCATCGAAGCCAAGATCATCAAGGGCAAATACAAAGGAGAGGATGTCTTGATCCCGCGTATACCGATGATTCCAACGGATTTGCCATTCGATTTTAAGCGTTTACAATTTCCCGTGCGTCTGGCTTTTGCGATGACCATCAATAAATCGCAAGGCCAGTCGTTGCAAATTTGCGGAATCAACTTGGAGTTTCCCTGTTTCGCGCATGGTCAATTATACGTTGCGTGTTCGCGCGTCGGAAAACCATCATCTTTATACATTTACGCACCGCAAAAAAAGACAAAAAATATAGTCTATCAGAAAGCTTTAAATTAATTAACTGTATAACCAGCTACTATGTACAGCGTGGACGTCTTTTGGCCGATATGATGATGATGATAACTGTGGTGTATTTAATGTAGACAAAAATATTGTATTTGTAACTACTCCTTAAGGGAGCTTAACCGAGGGTGCGAATTTACGGGAGACTGTCAATAAATGCACTGGAGTAGTTAACTAAGTTTAATGTGAACTGAACACTTGAAATAACAATTTACACATAATGTGCAAGGCTAACCAGGCGGGGTCGTGAGGTGTTATTAAGCGCGCGACCGAGCGGTGTGAGGCGTAGAAACAGACTGCCTTTTGCTCCGCTCCGAGCCCGCGTGGTTAACTAGAAAATGCTGACAAAGGGTGTCGCCACAACACTCCCCCCTTTAAAAAAAAGAAAAGTCGCATACAATCCCACAGAAAAACTGCGTAGGTACAATGTTCTTCCTATCACTAACACTTGTGGCTGACACCCGTGTCAGTGATAGTAAAGGAAAACAAAATTTAGAGCTTACGACTAGAAATACAGTACAGCGTCTTAAACTAATACATCTCGGGCTGACTACGGGATCGTTGCTCCGTGGTAATCACTTTCACCGCGGTAGGTGGCAAATCGTTGACCGCTTTTGTCAACCATGCTCTCGCACAATTTTTGCATCTGTTTCTTATGAAAACGCACAAAAACACTGCCGCCAGTATGCCCATCACAATCATCCCAATTCCGACGTAATTCAACTTGGACTCCACTTGATTCGACAATGTCTCTACTTTGGCTATGGCGATTGTATTGTGAGAGTTCTCCTCCTCCTGTTTGCTCTGGCCCCAGCCCATCTTGATTGGATTGGATTTAAGTTAGAATTTTTTTACAATTTGTAATGCCGAAGCGATCGGTCGGATGTTCGATTTGAGAGTGATTATTGCTACGAAAATAGCTGAAAAGTAATGAATAAAAGTCTTACTGGACAACAATCTGTGCTACTTAACTCGCTATAGCATTACACAGTAAACCTGTATGAGGACAGTACTGCCGAGTTACTTTTGTGTTTACATTTTGTGTCGTACTGCTGACATAACCGCTACTGTGTGACGTAAACTGCTACGTGCACACTTTGACTGGGGCCCGTGAACTGTTTATAAACTATGTTATAATTTATTACTAAGTACGTTTGCGGTACCTGTGTCTCAAGGCCCGACTTGAAATTTTTATAGTATAGAGTGAGAATATATATGAATATGAAATTAATGGTAGTTGCTGCCCGGGACCCACTCTGCAATAATTAATCGAAGGAATGTTGCCAAACCAGCCCACCAAACAGTGTTCCCGGACAGCCACGCCGTTCCTAGATACCTACTTAATACGTGCTAGTTGCCTTTACTACGACAAATTGCTTAATCGTCAATTCGGTAACGAGCCGGTCTAACTATAACTCGCCCGCTACGTGTGGTACGTAAACTCGGTGCCGCTACAGCTGTGTGTGTGTGCGCCGGCTCAGCTGCGTGCGCTGTCTGCGGCTCTGACTGGCCTCCCGTACCGTTGTCTCCTGGAATTGAGAAAGAATTCAACATGAATGCCGGTTTCAACCTGTCTATTGAAATTTCTGTTTGTCTATTAGGCAATTGAATTTTAAATGTTTTAGCGCTCCTATTTATAACTTTAAAAGGGCCATCATAATTTGGCGTTAGGGGTCTTTTTACCAAATCGTTTCTCAGGAAAACATGTGAGCAATCGGCAAGTTCTTTGTGCACAAAAACCTTTCTATATTCTCTGTTTCTGTGCGACATGGGTTTGAGATTATTAATAGTTTGCCTTAAGTTTTCTACGTATGTAAATTGATCGGATGCGCTAATGGGTGAGCTTAAATAAAAATCGCCTGGCAATCTAAGAGCCTGCCCGTACGTTAACTCCGCTGCGCTGACGTCACTGTCTGACTTGATTGCTGCTCTTAAACCTAGCAATACTGTTGGAAGTTCCTCTAGCCAGGACGTATTTTCGACCAACCTGGCTGTTAGAGCTACTTTCAAACTTTTGTTCCAAATTTCAATTTTACCGTTACTTTGGGGGTGATAGGGGGTAGTGCGCAGCTTTTTGATACCTAAAAATTTCATTAAACTGCTGAAGAGGTCGCTCTCAAACTGCCTTCCTTGGTCCGTTGTGATTTATGCCGGCGCCCCGAACCTGCAGATCCAATGTTCGTACACCGCCCTAGCCACCGTGGCTGCTGTCATATCCATTAACGGTATCGCCTCCGGCCAACTGGTGAATCTGTCTATGATAGTGAGTATGTACTTATACCCCTGCTCCGTGGTAGGCAAGGGTCCTACTAAATCCATATGTACATGTTCGAACCTGCCTGCTGGCTGAAAACTGCCTAAATCTGATACGACGTGTCTGTTAATTTTGCTCCTTTGACAGTTTGTACACTGTCTGGCCCACATGCCTACATCTTTATTCATGCTAGGCCAATAAAATCTTTGCGTCAACATTTTTCGGGTGGTTCTAATACCGGGATGACTGTTGTTGTGAATTGAATTGAATATAATTTTTCTAAAACTAACTGGGACAACTGGCCTAGGTACGCCTGTCGACATTTCGCAACGCAAGGTGTTGTTCGAACTCGGCAGTGCTAACGTTGCAAAACGTGCTTCGTCGCTGCTCACGTGTGTAACTTGAGCGTCCGCTTGCTGCGCTTGAGCTAATTCCGTGTAATCGACCACCGACGGGCACGATATTGTTTCTAGACGCGATAATGCGTCTGCGACTAAATTCTGCGAACCTTGGATGTGCCGGATGTCGCTAGTAAATTCACTTACGAACATGAGTTGCCTTGCTCGCCTCGGCGTTTCATTGGCCGTACCTATTTTTTTTAACGCGAATGTTAACGGCTTATGGTCCGTGTACACGATTAATTCCCTTCCTTCGATCAGGTACCTAAAGTGAACTACGGCCATGTAAATTGCCAGCAATTCCCGGTCGAATGTACTGTATTTTTTCTGCGTGTCCGAGAAAGTCTTAGAAAAATAACCTAAGGGCTGCCAACCGTTAACGCCCTTTTGTTGTAGGACCGCTCCTGCCGACGTGTTCGATGCGTCGGTCATGAGAGCTAGCGGGACACCTGCTACCGGATATGACAGAGTAACGGCGCGTTTAAGGCTTTCCTTACTGTCTAAAAAGGCGTCATTGGCTTCCTCGTCCCAATGAATTTTGGTCTGGTCTTTCTTTTTCGAGTTGTGTAAAAATTTATTGAGGTGTCTTTGTTTATCGGCCGCCTGTACAATGTGTGCTCTATAGAAATTTAACATGCCCAAAAAACGTCGTAGCTGTTCCACGTTTTCGGGCCTTGGAAATTCCGTGATAGCTGACACTTTCTCGTCAAGTGGTTTGTGTCCCGTTGACGAGACTGAGTAGCCCAGGAAATCAACCGATTGTTGACCAAATTTGCACTTGTTAAGATTTATTGTTATGCCGAACTTTTGGAATATTTGCAAAACGCGGTCTAAATGTTGTTCGTGTGCGTGTTCCGTCTCTGATGCTATAATTATATCATCAATATAGCAAAATAGGGTTGATTTAGCGCCGTGACGATCGACAAAGACCTCTAACTCCTGCAAAATAGAGTTCATGAACCGTTGGTAAGTTTGTGCCGCGTTCCTCAGACCAAAAATCATCCTGGGGAATTCGAAAAGGCCGAACGGAGTGATTATTGCCGTTTTCTCAATATCCTCCGGGGCCATTTCGATGACATGATACGCCCTATTTATATCTAGCGTAGAAAATATGGTTTTACCTGCTAGCCCGTAGGTGAAGTCCTGGAGCCGGGGTATGGGGTAGCGGTCTGGCTTCGTTACCGCGTTCAATCGCCTAAAATCACCGCATGTACGAATTCGTCCGTCCTTCTTCGGCACGACGTGAAGCGGGCTGGCCCATGGACTCTTGCTGGGCCTGCAGATACCTAATTGCTGCATGACCCGGAACTCTTCCTTTGCCTTGGCGAGCCTGTCGGGAGGTAACGGCCTTGCCCGCGCGTATACCGGTGGCCCCGAGGTCTCGATGTGATGTTTTACCCCGTGTTTAGCTGGCTCTGAAAATGTAACAAGTTTAGTCGTGTCGGGTATCGCTCCAGGAGGTAGCGGTACGGATGCGCTGCTTGGATGGTGTTCACCGATGATCCAGCAGGCACCAAAGACCCGTACACACACGCTGTTACCGAATTGTCGATTAACCTGCCATTATATAAATCTATCACTAACTTATTAGTCTTTAAAAAGTCGGCGCCGAGGATTGGCTGCTTGACTTCGCACACAATGAACGTCCACACGAAAGTTCTCCGTAAACCCAGGTCCACTTCTAACGATTGAGTACCGTATGTCTTGATCTCCGAGTTATTTGCTGCGAACAGTTTATAGGTACATACGCTACGGTCTCTGCCACTAACTTTGCTGATCGGGATGACGGAGACGTTTGCACCAGAATCAATCAAAAATGACATACCATTTCTCCTGTCCTGCACACACAAGCGGTGGTTATCTACGCCCGGTGCACCCCCCACTGCCACTGTAGGGTGCACCGTGTCTAGTTTCCCTGCCTAGGTTGCCATCTCGGTGCCGTCGGCTGTTGATTCCGTGCTGGTCCTGGTGGCGTACTCTGTTGCCACCTACACGGCTGTGCGCAGTTCCTGGCGAACCGTCCGAAACGCTGGTGGTACACACATAACCTCGGCTGCTGAATCCAGCTCCTGGCGGGTGTGGCGCTGCCTCTTCCTCTAGCCCAGCCTCCTCTGAAACTGGGCCCTGCATTCCCTCGACTCCGTATCTCGCTCACTTCTTCTCGCAACTGCTCGAAACCCATTGCCATCTTCTTGATCTCGTCGACTAAACCTGACTCCTCTTTCCGCTCCTTCACCTCGGCTACGACTCCGTGCTTGGTTGTACGCATCACCTTATCTGCCATGATGCTCAGCGCCTCTACGTCCATATCTTCATGTGCGACCAGAGCGGTTCTGACCACCAAAGGCAATCTCCTTAGCCATAGCTTCTTGACGGTGCTCTGCTCTACCTTCGCGTTTTTTGCCGCCTCTGCCATCCGCCTATAAAGCTGCGACGGCTTCTGCTCTCCCAGGTGTGACTCCTCCAGCAGCCTATCAAATTGGTCCTCCGGCGATTCCTTGAACTCGCTTATGAGCCTGGCCTTTAACGCGTCGTAGCTCCTCGCAGCACCACCCAGAAGATCGCTGATGTGCCTTAATTCTTCCTTGCCGAGCTTGCCTATGACGAGGTCGAATTTTGTGTCTGAGCCAACCCTCTGCGGTGCTAATATTGACTCGAACTGCTCAAACCATAAATCTGGTAGATCCTTCCAGAATGGTGCTATTCTGCTCGCTACGCTGATCGACTGAATCTCAGCCGGAGTCTGCTTCTGCTCGTCGCGGTTCGTCTCGGCGGTGGAATCTCCGTCGCTCTTGCCCATGATGCCTTTTTCGGGTAAAAATGGCCGCGACCACAATAAAAAAGAAACGAACGCGTCCGCCTGGTTAGCTAAGTCGCTCACAAACGAATCTAGTTAGCACGTGTTCGAAAACGGGGTCACCACTGTAACTACTCCTTAAGGGAGCTTAACCGAGGGTGCGAATTTACGGGAGACTGTCAATAAATGCACTGGAGTAGTTAACTAAGTTTAATGTGAACTGAACACTTGAAATAACAATTTACACATAATGTGCAAGGCTAACCAGGCGGGGTCGTGAGGTGTTATTAAGCGCGCGACCGAGCGGTGTGAGGCGTAGAAACAGACTGCCTTTTGCTCCGCTCCGAGCCCGCGTGGTTAACTAGAAAATGCTGACAAAGGGTGTCGCCACATATTAATTTGCAAGATTTCTTTAGAAAATTTTGATAAAACACATACATATACACATACATTTATAAATTACTGAGTATGTGTCGTGCATTTGGGTATATATGTGGGATCGTGCGAAGGAAAACAAACTTTTAAAACAAAAAGTGAAAAAGTTTATTAAAAAAAATTAAATGGAATACGTAAAGAAAAAACAAAAAAGACAACTAGCACGTAGGCTCACCCGATCAAAACTCAAATCTTTTTTACTCATTCGCTCGTCTCATTCACTCCACATTAGTCTTCAGTCATTCGGTCGCTCGTTTACATCAAATCATTCTAACATTCATCCACCCTCATTCCCACATATATGTTGTTACTAATTGTAGCAAACTCCTTGGAGTTTTATACTTTTTTTGTTGTATTTTTTTGTAAAGTTCTTTTTTTGTATATTTTTCTCTTACTTGTCATTATTGCGTTGTGTTGTGTGGTTGTGTTATCGAGTATATTTTAATTTCATCATATTATTTCTTTGTTTGCTTTTAGTTATTTATTACAGTCCACTCATACGTTTCATTTTGGTCCTTCGAGCCGGATGGTTTTGTGAAGGTTACTTTGCACTCGGATAATGAAATGCAGTCGACGGTCATGTTGGTCACTCTCTCGTACTGGATGGTCGTTTCATTTATTGTACCATTGGACATGGTGAACCCTATCCCGTGCCCCACTCGGAAAGGTGTTAGGTAAACCAGTTCTGATGAAGAAATAGCATTTGTTCTTTTGTATCGGGACAGAACTTCTTCGCATTTTGTGTAGTGTAGGTTGGACAAATCTTTGAATCTTTTAACTTGGAGGATGCTGTAAGCAGACACTTCCTTAACTGTCGGACGTTCGGTGCATACTGGTAACTTGAGTAATTCCATTTTAATTGTCTCGGGGAGCGAATCCGTAAGAAGTAGAAGAGATCCACCCTCGAAGATGACAGACTCAGTGTGGCAATAGGAGTGGCTTCTACAGCCGGAACTGAACGAAACGACAGGGAAATGATCCCCTTCGATTGAACCACCAATAATAGATTTATGCTCATCGGGAAATACATATCCGTTGCCATTTCTCAATTCCGTACAGTTAGGAGGAGATGAACTCACGGATATCCAATACATATTTGGATGTACACTTGTACAGTAGGATGACGAACATTTCCCTCGATGGAATAAGGAACTTAATATGTCCATGGAGAACGGATCCCAAGGTAATGGAAACCCTTCTACCTCGACGATTTTGACTCCTTCAACATTAGTGGTTCCAACTTTGCAAAGAGGATATTTGGGGAGAGGTGGAGTTGCACCTAACTGATGTTCTTTTATAGCGGCAACACACTCTTCTTTTGATATGGGATAAGGATCATTGGAGCCCTTAAAAGCAAACCCAGTATACCCAGTTTCGCACTTGAAGTTCATCATGTATTTCTTGCAGAGGTATCCATTAATGACTAAATTTTCCTTAAAAGGAATTTTTAGGTCGATAACAATTGGATCCCATTCGGTTATCGTGTGATAATTTTTCCGAGAGGGACGTATCGGCATAACCGCTGATATTAAAGAAATGTTTCCTCAGATTCGAGTAAGGGAGAAGGACAGGGATGCTCTTCGATATCTGTGGAGATCAGAAAAACGCAACCACTTAAGGAATTCAGGATGACAGCTGTCATTTTTGGCGCGTGCTGCAGCCCTTTCATAGCACAATACATAAAAAATAAAAATGCTTTAGAACATAAACGAGCGTATCCTAAAGCTGCAGACGCCATTTTGTTTAACCATTATATGGACGATTATATAGACTCTCTTGACAATGTTGACGAAGCAGCCCAGCTAGCATCCGATATTGTTACTGTCCACAGTGCCGCCTGCTTTGAGATGCGAGGATGGATTTCTAATGAGCCTGCGGCATTGAGCCTCGTACCAATCGATTTGCGAGCCCCTCAACCATTAGAAACTGATCTTGTCAACGCCTCTAGCGGCGTTCGAGCGCTAGGAATGGCTTGGAACCCAACCACTGATAATTTAGGATTCCGTACTGGTTTATCTGAAACCATTCCCAGCCCTCTTACTAAACGTAAAGTGCTATCACATCTCATGCGCGTATATGACCCTTTAGGTTTACTTGGACCTATAGTCGTAAAAGGTCGGATCCTATTTCAACAAGCGTGGAGATTAAATATAAATTGGGACACTGCACTTCCTCAGTCGGAAGCATCAAAGTGGTTTGATTGGTTTCAAGAACTGTCGACGGTATCTTCCTTAAAATTTCCTCGTTGGTATTCTAAAGCAAAAAACTCTGAGCCATCTTTAAGAGAGTTACACGTTTTTGCAGATGCAAGTGAGCTTGCATATGCCTGCGTTGCTTATTGGCGTTTGATATACTCCGATGGCAGCATCAAGCTCACTCTCATTTCGAGCAAAGCAAGAGTCTCTCCCTTGAAACCAACATCGATTCCGCGCTTGGAACTTCAAGCTGCTTTGATCGCTTCTCGCCTCGCACTTACCATTAAGGACAGTCATCGCAAAAAACCTGTTCGCACTTTTTTGTGGACGGATTCGATAACTGTTCTTAGTTGGCTCCGAAGTGATGCACGAACGTTTAAGCCTTTTGTGGCCCATCGCGTCGGGGAAATTACTGAAAACTCTTGTATACATGACTGGAGATGGGTCCCAACAGATTTAAACGTTGCAGATGATGTCACACGTATGAAACGATTGAATTTAGATTGCAATCACCGATGGTTTATAGGCCCTTCGTTTCTTTTCGATCCACCTGAGGATTGGCCTATTGAGCCAGCTGGTCAGGCTACGATCGAAGAGGAACGAAAACAGTCTTTTGAACCTGTAGCTGTACATCTAGTAGTCACCGCAGATCCTACTCATTTTAGTGATTGGCTACGTCTAATTCGCGCTACTGCACGTGTTTTGCAGGTCGCGGCCAAATTCCGATCAACTTTGGACCGCATTAGATCTCCTGTCACTAACAACGCTGTTAGTGACCGCCGTAATGCGAGCGTCTCTACCTCCACCACTCTTCTACCCCTATCGGCCGAACTAATGAGGGCTGCAGAAGTACAAGTTTTGCGACGTGTCCAATCAGAATGTTTTGCAGAGGAGATCCGCTGCATCGAGAATTCACAGCTGATACCAAAATCTAGTCGTCTCACCAAACTGTCACCCGTGATGGGAGAAGACAAGCTGTTGCGCTTAGCCGGCAGGATTAGAGCTGTTGAAAACGTTAGCACCGATGTCAGATCCCCCATACTATTGGATGGTTGCCACCCCGTCGTCCGCTCACTGGTAGTAAATTTCCACAAGAGGGCAGGACACGCAAACCATCAGATGGTTATCAACGAGATACGGCAGAAATATTGGATTCTTCGTCTGCGGAATGTAGTGCGATCCGTGTCTAGCCAATGCCTATTCTGTCGCATAAGGAAAACAAAACCAATCAACCCTATGACTGGAGACCTTCCACAGCAACGACTTGCTCACCATCGCCGACCATTTACATTCACTGGCTTAGATTACTTTGGGCCAATCAATGTCACTATTGGAAGAAGACATGAAAAGCGATATGTAGCCTTATTCACGTGCATGACCGCCAGAGCCGTTCATTTGGAGCTTGTCCACAACCTTACCGCCGATTCAGCCATTATGGCTTTACGTCGTTTCATAGCCAGAAGAGGTACCCCAGAAACTATCTACTCAGATAATGGTACATGCTTCATTGGTGCCAACCGAATTTTGAGAGATTTTTACCGACCAGAAGTTGAAGATTTTGCTGCCAATAGAGGAATAAAGTGGAGTTTTATACCGGCAGCTTCTCCATTCTTTGGAGGTTGTTGGGAAAGGCTGGTGCGCTGCGTAAAGGTGGCACTGAATGCCACATTACACGAACGTGCTCCTAAAGAAGAAACCCTTTTAACCCTTTTGCTCGAAGCGGAAGCCATAGTCAACTCACGACCGTTAAGCCATGTGTCCATAGAAAGTGACGAAGAGGAAACACTCACACCCTTTCATTTTCTCATTGGATCATCCTCTAATCAAAGCGTACCAGGGGGCATGGACGACACGGATCTGCTCAGAAGAGCTGAATGGAGGAAAGCACTGAGATTAGCAGATCACTTCTGGGAAAGATGGGTGAAAGAAGTACTCCCAACCATGCAACCCCGCCAGACAACTAGTGAGAACAGCAATGTCAATCTTAAAATAGGAGACATTGTAATCATCGTAGATGAAAATCTACCACGGGGAACATGGCCGCGTGGACGCGTCGCTAAACTCTTCCCAGGCAAGGACGGGGTGGTGAGAGTGGTGGACGTAGCTACTGCGGGGGGCTTGCTACGTCGGCCTACGAGAAAACTGGTCAGGATAGCCACTTAAGGCTCTGCTAGCCTTGACTATCTCGGCTAGTTCTGTGCATTCATGCACAAGGGGCCGGAATGTAGCAAACTCCTTGGAGTTTTATACTTTTTTGTTGTATTTTTTTGTAAAGTTCTTTTTTTGTATATTTTTCTCTTACTTGTCATTATTGCGTTGTGTTGTGTGGTTGTGTTATCGAGTATATTTTAATTTCATCATATTATTTCTTTGTTTGCTTTTAGTTATTTATTACAGTCCACTCATACGTTTCACTAATACATACATATATATGTCTGAAATAAAACTCAATTTGATACAATTCAATTTTTTTTTTATTAAAAACGATATTAATCATTATTTACGGTACGAACCATATTTTCTAAAAATTCCGCGATTGACACTTGAATCGGCAACATCTCAATTAATCTAACAGCAAAGGCGACCCCGGCTTGCTAATGATGTCTTGACTTGGCTCGCCAGGACTTGATGGTGTGGCGGAAGGAACCAGAATATTGCAGATGTTGTGCTCCTGACTTTCTTCAATCTCATCCAAATCCTTTAGTTCTTCGGCAGTTAAATTAAGTTCTGAAAATGTTATTCCTTCAGATGATGACACAGGTGACGATGATGGCATTGTTGAGACGAACTTTGGTTTTAATAACAGTTGCTGTTTCACTCGATTTTTTTGTTCCTTAGCCCTATTAATTCGTATTATTCGGCTCAAATTGTGACCGCACTTTATACAAAACTTGAAGGTATCGGCGGTTATTGTGAAACATTCGTCGCATCTTAACAATGTTTTTGTGCAACTAGGACAGGTACTACTATTGTTCTGCCGGTCTATCCATTTTTTACAAAAGGGACAATGCATTGTTAAAAGTTAACTATTACTTCTATGATAGTTTTGAAATATCAATTATATATTCTTGGAAAGTTCGGTGACAGTGACACTGACAGTCAGTGTTGCCAGTTCTACTATTACGTTTAGTAATGCAGCGTAATCGATACAGACAAAAAAATTTGGCTGGTACCTTATTTGTCAACATAAGTGTCTATAATCTAATATAATGTCTCATGAAAAATAATTATGAACATGTGTCGTGCGTTATTTGCCCACTATAAAGCCGATACTTAGACTATCTGATGATGCCTTTATAAAGCTACCGGCTCTGAAATACATAAAAAGTTAAATAGTGTAAGTTTAAATGAATATGGCTTATATTAAGAGGTAGGTAAGTGATACGAAGTTCACCGGGTCAGCTAGTTTGTTATAAATATTAGTAGGATTTCGTCAGTTTTTATAAGTACCTATTTCTCATTCAGATGCACTTATCAGGACTAAAACCTTAACTAAATTTTTCCCAGCACACTTAAGTAACTAGCAACTACAACTACAAGTAAATATATTGTTAAATTATCAATAAAGTGATACGTACCGTTCACCGAGAATTCCCATACCGCACCTTGTCGCAACGAAACAAGTGTACGAGTACTCCCTCCCGCTGTGGCACACGGCGACTGAACGGCGGAATATGTATGCGAATCGCTCCGGCCACAGACGAAGTGTCGCAACACGCAGTCTGTCAATCTGTGCGTGACGGAGGTATGTCATTGCGTCATCCTGGATACTCACAGCTCTTCCAACATCTGCAAAAAAGCCCGCACACACGTTTTCCCGTTAAATTTTTGATTCAAGGAATTGATCGACTGGTTGCGATCTCCTAACACACGTACGACATCTTCTAGGCCATAAGGCTCACTATCTGGGCGAGTCACAGAGCCGCTCTTAAACGTATTAAACATTGAGTCCATTTTAGTTAGGTATCGGTTAAGCTGGTCGGAAAGTACTAAATGAGTTTTGAGGTCTGCCTCTTGTTCGGGGTGACACGCGTCAGGCGGTAGTAAATATGGTGACAAGAGGCCTGAATACGATTCATTTTCTTTAAAGTTAAAGTTTTCGCAGCAAATAGGGAAACAAACTCTGCGATTTTCCCACTCAAGATGTCTAATTCTGCGGATATATCACCAGAAAATTCCTCAATTTCATCAGCAGGTACATCACGGGCGAGCTCATGTATCTGCTTCCTCAAATCGTTAAGATTTTTACCCGGTTCATCACCACGAATTTGTACCTCATACACAAGCTCGTCCTGATGCAACAAGTTATAATTGATAGGTCTGTCCTCCATGACAGAAGTAATACCTTAATCTTAGGTCAACAGTCCGTACGTGGAAATATAATAAAGGGGTTGTCGACCACCAAACTTCCAAAGTACAAAGTAGAAAGAAAGAGAAGAGAGCTAATGTTCAATGAGCATCTGATCATTGAATACAAGTTAAGCGTGTATCCTCCTTCAGGTCCCTGTTCGGGCGCAAAAATTGTGACGCTGTCTCGCTGGCGTGACAAAATAAACCGACCAAGAATAAGCCACACAAGTATATTCCCGAGCTTACGCTCAAATAATAAAAGAAATGGTACAACAACCAGTACCTACTTAGAGTTAAGAAAAGTAATGGGGTAAGGAACGCCGGTCGACAACCTTTTATCTTATAGCTAAATACAGTGACTTAATACTATAAATATATTAAGCACAAACAACAATACAATAACTATACATGTATGTGTGTTGTGCTCCAGCAGATGTATTTATTCGACAGCTCCGAAGGCAGTTCAGGTCCTGCGCCTTCCTTGCCCTTGCTGCGTGGCGATGAGTAGCTGATGAATACCGGGAATCCGTGTGGATTGTTGAGGCTTCCGACTTATTAAAAGCGATGGGTAACTTCTGTTACGGGTCAGTGACCCACACAATCCGCTTCCGAACTTCACACCATTTGGATAGCCACACAGTAATAAAAATAAACAATATATGTATCATTAAAACAATTATTTATTTTGTATAAGCACGTGTTGTATTTCTTTTACTTTCAATCTCCTCTCTTGACATCTATCACGTGACCTACATGTTCAGAAATCAACTTCAGTATATAGGTAGGTACTATACATCTTCCCTTTCTGAAAGGTCCGTCACATAATCTCTTAGATAACTAGGTGGTCTAGCCACTCTTCTTGGTCTACCTTGAGAATCATCACAGTTATCCAAGGATTGTTCAGGTTGGTCATGTTGACCTATATTTGTATTACAATGTTGAGAGAATTCAACTTCTTGTGGTACAATACTTTGATTAAGTTGAGAGAGTTCTATCTCTTGTGGAATAGTGATTTGCCTAGGTTGATTACTATTAACAAATGATGGCTTTAGTTGTGAAGAGTTTCTTCTTAGAATGGTACCATATTCATCTTTGATTATATAAGATCTTGGAGAACTGTGAATATCAACAATTTTAGCTGGTAACCATACATTGTCTTTACGAAATACCACATCTTGCCCTTTTCGAAAAGTATACTTATACTGTTTGGCACTTCTATCATAGTTTGCTTTATTTGTAATATTTCTTTTTTCTTGATACATTTGGAAATTAGTTACCACTTTTGGAACAAGTAATTGAGAATGCATTGGCAAAGTTGATCTAGTTAAGCGGCTTGACAGCAATTGGGAAGGACTAAATGGTGAGCCCAACACTGGACTGTTTCTGTAGTCTAATAATACCAAATTATATCCAATTTCTGCTCCTTACATTTTTTTAACATGTTTTTTGCAATGCCTACATATTTTTCAATAAATCCATTAGATTTTGGATATAATGGACTGGATGTGACCACAGAAAATGAAAATAATTTAGCAAAATGTTTGAATTCGATTGAATTAAATGGCATGTTATCTGCCCTAAAGATTCTTGTACACCATGAGTTGCAAATAAAGGTTTTAATATTTTTATTACAGTTCCAGCACTCATTGAAGTGACTTTAATTAAATCAAACCACTTCGAATAATAATCTGCGATTATTAAATAATTTTCATTAGCATAATTAAGGAAGTCACAGCCCACTTTGTCATAAGGTAGTGTTGCCATATCCTTATCTAAAATCATTTTTCTTTTGTTTTGTTAGTGCTATATTTTTCACATAAACGACATTTGCTGACATGAGACATTATGTCAACCTTCATATTGGGCCAATAGAACAGTGACTTAGCCCTACCTATTGTTTTTGTGATACCAAAATGTGAAGAATGTACCTTATCAATGACAATATTTTTCATAGACAGTGGTATAACAATTCTGTGATTTAAATACACAATGTGATTCTCAACAACAATATCATGTCTTAACTTCCAATAATGCTTAGCAAGGTCCACAACTTTATCAATGTTATTAGGCCAACCATGATTATAATATTCTGTTACTTTTATTAGTGTTGAATCTTTAATGGTAGCTTGAGCAATTTCTGTAATAAAACTATTACTTACATTTACAGTGTGTACAACTCTATCTAATGACTGTTCTAAAGTATCAACATCAGCTTTTGATGATGCTCTGCTAATGGCATCGGCTATCAACAATTGTGATCCTTTAATATATTGCACATCAATGTCATAAATATTTAATTTTAATCTAATTTTGCGTAGTCTGAGATGCAATAGAGTAAATTTCTTTTTTCATAAGTGCAACTAATGGTTGATGATCTGTTTGAACTATAGTATGCCTACCATATATGTAATAGTGAAATTTTTTACAAGCAAACAAAATAGCCAAAAACTCTTTATCAATCTGACCATATTCACATTCAGTTTTACTTAGACTTTTGGATGCAAATGCAACAGGTTGCCTGTTTTGAAGTAACACACACCCAATAGCATTCTTTGAACTGTCTGTTTGGATTGTTATTGGTTCTTTGGGATCAAAGTTCCTTAGTACTGGTGGACTAATTAATAGTTTTTTTAATTCTTCAATACAATTTTGGTGAATTATACTCCACTGAAATATAACATTTTTTTTTTAAAGTTCTCTTAGGTGACTAGTAATTTCAGACAAGTTTGGGATAAAATCTCTCATATAATTAATCATCCCCAAAAATCTTTGAAGACCTTGCTTATCATTTGGTGTATCATAATCCATTATTGCTCTAATTTTGTTCTTGTCAGGCATCAAACAACCATTAACAATCTCATGACCAAAATACTTTACTATGGTAGGAAGGTAATGAATTTTTTTTAAGTTAAATTTAATGTTCAATTCTCGTGCCCTGGTCAGTACTTTTTTTAAAGCCACATCATGTTCTTCTTTTGATTTGCCATATATCAAAAAATCATCAATATATATAAATGTATTTTCTACATCTTTGAAACAATCTTCACAATTTTCCTGAAATATTTCGGCTGAAATATCCAGCCCGAATGGCAAAACTCTAAAATTATAATTGCCAAACACTGACGAAAAAGGTACATATTTTTTTACTGTTTTCGGAAAGGCCAATCTGCCAAAATGACTCTTTTAAATCCAAAACTGAGAAATATTTTGCATCACAAATCTTTGATTTAAGATCATTAATTGTTGGTATTTCAAAATATTTTTTAAGAATGCATTTGTTAAGATCTCTAGGATCCAAGCAAATGCGAATGGCAGTTTCGTCTTTCTCAACTATTACAATTCTATTCACCCATTCTGTGGCTTCATCACTTTTCTCAATCACACCTCTTTTACATAACTGATCTAATTCTGCCTTCAATTTTTCTTTTAATTTAATTGGAACCCTATGTGGTGGCTTAGACACCGGTACAGATCCCGGTTTTAACTGTATTTGGACCTCATTAGGAAATCTTCCTGTAATATCTGCACAAATAAGTCCTGATACGCGAGACTGTGCTATTCAATGTAATATTTTACCCATGAGAACAAAAGCAAAAGACGCCCATGAGGCAAGCGTTGCATCTCTGCCTGCCGTTAAGGGTAGTAGTACATCCGAAGTGTCTGAATCAGAAGCAAGTTATGAACAATCCTCTATGACTAGTTCTGCGACACACCCTATAATTTTAAATGGTAGATTGTTTATGTTGAATCTTATAAAAAAAAGCCTTTCCAATATATTGGAATACCCAAGAAGTTATATTGAGTTATAGACTGTTTATGTCATGCACACAAGGATATTACAAAGCTAGGTTGTATTATTACATTATATAAAATAAAAAGCAATGAATGTACAGCCTATATAGATAATGCCGTGCTAATTGCTTGTGGTGCAATAAATATACAGTCTCCAATAGTAAAAAGGGAATAAATAAATGAATTTATTACACATGTTTTGATGTTTTTATTTCCCTAACACTGATAAAACGAGGGTTCATTGGGGGTATTTTAGCACCACGAATTTCAGCAGCATTGAATGATTCATTGTTACACATGTACTGCATCAGCATAAAGTGATCTACATTTGGTAGATTTGTGCTGTTTGCAGCACTATAGCCGTCGGGAATCCTCATATCGGTAGTCCTTTTTCGGCGCCAAATAGTAAATGTTTTTTATCGTCCCAATCGTTCGTCGTATCCGTGTAAATGCAAGGTGTCGTATTTATATAATGCAGTATCGGTATCCCTTATCACAGCCAAATTCGTCGATAAAATCGTTTCATTTTAACAAATAGTACAATTTAAACAAACAACACACCACAGACATACTCCAGTGACAATGGCAAAGTCAGATGTCATTGTCAATGTCCGATCACTTGGTTTCCGATCATGGTAAGACAAAGGTGTTCTTGCGTAGAATTGGAGTTACGCCCTTTTAGAATAAGTAAATATTGAAAAATTAATAACAAATTAAATACGAACCCTAGAGAAAGAAATAAACTATCAGCGTATTTGTCTTTTCGTCGTATCCTACGAAAAGGGGCGTAGCCACCATTAATACCGTTTTTCTCTTCTTACATAATGGTTTTTGAAACACAGTTAAAATAAAAAAATAAATACGAAGTAATTCAAGTTTTAAAAATGGCCACATTTGAGTTGGTGTCTTTCTACCCGCGGAAAGGAGTCGTTATAAACGTCAGGGCCTTGTTCCGCGAAGAAATTGGCAGTGCACTATTTAGATTCATGCGAAGTAATATATTGGCTGAAGGGGTTAAGCATTTCAGATTTTGGTCAGACAACTGTTCAGGACAGAACAGGAATCGGATCATCTTTGTTCTGTATCAATATATTATTGATCACTATAATATTGAAAGCATAACGCATAGATTTCTCGAAGTTGGCCATACACAAAATGAGGGGGACAGCGTACATTCCGTAATAGAAAGGGCATCCCATAAAGGTCGGGTAATTTATACCCCTCAACAGTGGTTCAATCTCATTCGGTGGGCTAAGACAAGCGGTGACCCATATCGAGTAACAGAACTGACTCAAGATGACATTCTTGATTTGCGTACTTTATTAGATGGACGTAACTGGTTAAAAAATGATGATGGAGAAAAGGTTATGTGGAATAAAATAAAGGAAATCTACGTTAAAAAAGAAATGCCCGACACAATCCATATAAATACGACTTAAGCTGCGAAGAGTATAAAATTATTAAAAAACAGCCAAAAAAAAACTAGAAGTAAAGAAAAAATTTGTAATTTCTGAAATAAAAAGAAGCCCATACATCTCTGCTAAAGCTTAAACTATGATACAATACAAAGATTTAGTAGGAATGTTCGAATCAAAAGTAATACCTGCCAAGAGTTTGTGAAAATTTATTCAAAGATGCCACATTAACGCAGGAACGGCCAAAGTGTCGGTAAAATAGTTGATTGGCCCATAAATACTTATGAAACTGACGACGATGATTGAAGCGGATGATTTGTTTTTCTAAGTAAATTGATCTCACTAATTACGAAAAGAATTTAACTCAATTAGGTACGATTAATTTTGTTAAATAATATAATTATTACGGGTAAAAGAATATTACATACAATTAAAAAACGTTTTTGTGTTACGGTTATTTTTTGTTATTTTTCTATAATAATTAATAAAGATTAAGAAGAATAGTTAGTTAATATCACTGAAATATAGTCTACTTTTTGTTGTTTTTTTATGATTGTTTTTTTGTGCTTAATTGTTTAATGAAGAGAATATAATTATTAAAATGTACGCAATTTATTTATTTGTTTGATTTTACCATTTACTTCTTTTTTTCATGAATTTGCTCAATTAAATTACCTGCATTTATAATTTAAAAGGCCTTAATTATGATTAGGGCTTAAATTATCCCTAGGAATAAAGACCTAATAACACTTACGTCACTATACGGCGGAAATAAAATGCAAATATGTTAAAATGGAATTGGAATAAAGATTTAAGGGACATATCTATTAAAATTAATCAAATTATATATACAATGATACAGTCATAACAAATCTTAGATGATTTATTAACTAATTTGTAAATTTAAAGCCATGAGGCCGCACACTGATTTTTTAAGTACAAAAAACCGTCTCCTGTTAAATTGACTTTTCGTAATTACGCCCCTATTCGTAGGATACGACGTTTTTAAACCAAATACACCGAACCAATAAAATTTAGGGCTCAAAAATATGAAATGTTGTCAATTAATACTAACCACTCCTCGCTTCGCTCGTCGTACCTAAATTTTTCTATATAAATAAATAACAACTAGTGAATACTTTATATACCAACAAAATACTAACCTCTAAAATACGGGCAGACGCCCATGGTTTTTTCACATTGTGCACAGAATCCGTTTGATTAACATAAAAAGAACGGAGCTGATGTTCAAAAGCTTCTTTTGCACTTCTATTTTGAATTCAATCACTATTTTCGGTTTAAAGATCATTTTGTTGCGACGCCGACATTTTTCACGCGCAAAACACGGCCGCCATTGCATACGCAGCGCCACCAGTGGCCAAATAGGAAACTATTTTACGATGTGCCCGGTATAGAGCTAGGAATATCGACGAATGCGTTGCTCTAATCGATCTGCCGTATTATTTCTCAGGCACATCGTGATATGCCTGTCCAACGTTTAGGCATATCATGAAATGGCGGCGTTTCACGATATGCCTAGGAATTTCGTGATCTGGCGGATTTTGCGATCGGCCGCCGACATATATACTCCAATAATTATTCGTGATAGACTTTTATATTCTTTAAAAACTAACAAATGTTTATTAATGGTTTTTAAAGAAAATAAAAGTCGCATAATTATTGGAGTAGACACATAAACTTATATATTATAATTAACAGTTCTAGAAAACAGACCACTTTTTTAATTTTCATTACATTTTTATGAAATAATCGAAAAAAACTAACAAGAATGCAAGTTGCCAGCTCAGCAGGTATAAACGCTCTTTCCTCCGACAAGTCTGATCCAGCTTCTTCTAATTGTGTGCATATTTCTTGTATTCTCGTAAAAAGTTCTTTTAATTATGTTTTCTCGTTATACTTTAATTCACTTAACTGTCATCGTAAAAATAACTTGCTTCTAACTCCTTTTTCTTTAAATACTTCTTCAAAATTTTTAAACATTTTAAAAGCAGTGTCTTTCCTTACATATTCTAAGTGGCTGTCGGCTACCGTGGAAATTAAGATGGTCTGTGCCCGCGCTCCATCTTCGAGTTTGCTACAGTTTTCGAATATTTTTCTTCTTGAATTGCCTAGATGCACATGTTTTCCTTTAATACATTTTTAATACTAAATGACCAATTATTGAATCCATCTCCTTCGAATTGAACAATATTGTATTTGTTATAATTTTCTTTGCTCTCTGCCATTTTTTCTTGACTACGCAGCTTAGTCTACGCCCGTACGCCGACGAAGTGTATATTTTCCTTCACTTTTTACTCGCAGCACACATCTGGGCCCAAAACTATTATTATATTTTTATGAGGCGCAGGTTTTCCTCACATTAAAACATTATCATTGTAGTTATACTTCTTTTATTTGTAGGGCCCAACCAGTTGCTACGTCAGCTCATGTGCAAGTTCACTTGTACTTGAATATGAGCTGAAACGGCGTTTTACAATATAGAGGCTAGCCAGTCTGCTCCCACCTGCCGTCGCGGTTTACCGCATTCCGGTTTTGTAACTTGTGTATTGTGAAATCTAAATAACTGTAAACTTGAGGTGTTTTATTAAACTTTAATTGGTTAAAATATAATCTATAATTTATCGCCTGTTAGGGAGTCCCAACAATTTCTTCAAAAAGAGCATAGTGGTACAGACTTTTCCTTTTGACAGCTGCGCTACCACGAGCTTTGATTTAATGTGGTATACTACCCTTGGTTTTCATTTGGCATGAGAAAAAACGTTAGTGTTGTATTATTTCAACAGAATGGGATAGGAAACATATGCCTGCACATGCAGCTTATTCAACTGGTGTGGCGTTCCTCGTAAATAAAAGATGAACATTATCAGGGGTTTTGTCGCCTCCTGAATGAAATAAACAAAGATGTCACGAAATAATTTAATTGACAAAAAAGACAAAGGGAAACACGTAGGCAACAGTTTATACCCTTTTTTAGATTCTAAGCTACGATTTCGGGTGCAAAATAGCACGCGCGCATGTCAATGGCAAGCAACAAGCGTGGACCACGGTGACAATGACAAGGCAAGTGATGCGCAGCAGTTCTCGCTTGGAGCTCGAAACCGTAGTGAGCGCGATGGACATAATAATATCGTCCGCTGTATTCCTCCCTGTAGCGGGACTGCCCGCGGGACGATCGCGTATAAGGTAATGTCCTGATCACACGTACCGAGTAGAGTGGCGAGAGAGTGTCCTCGACCGAGTGCTCGGTTCGTGTGTACTACTAACGCTCGGGCTCGGCCAATAGCCCCCTCCTCCTCCGCCGCCCCGCCGTGGCCCACGACGTAATAACAATACTCCGCGAGTCACACTCGACTAATCAAAACGAATGGGGATGCCAGATGACCCAGATGGTTCAGGTTTGGCGGGATTCTCCCGAATTTTAGTATGTGCTCCCGACTGCCAACAAAGTCAAAAAAATCATAAAACGTAAAACAATACAATACAATAGAAAGACTTTATTGTACACCAGAAATAACAACTACTTACTACAATCACAACACCAACAACAACAACTTCATTATATAAAACAATAATTTATAGTTCCAAATGCTTGCACCGAATGACAGTAAATCCCTTTTCTTGGCATAGTACAGTCAGCGTCATATAGTACGTAGCAGTCAAGATCACCAAATACTTGGAAACATCCAAATAGTCGTTAACATTGACCCAATCAAGGCGATCAAATTGCTCAGGACATCCATCGCGTACAAATAAATCGGAGCACGCACATCACCACTAGTAGCGTAGCAGCCATAATATCCAAAAGTATGGGACACACTAGAAAACTGAGCTTTATATAAAAGGTTTAAGGTTTAATCTCGTGTTGAGTGCGAATTAACACGTCAGATTCTACTTTTTGTTTTTGACAATCACCGAAAAGAGTACCAACTTGTCAGTGATCGTTCCGTCTCTTTCATTTGGAGCCTGACGGCTTTTTTCACATTTTTATTACATTGTCAGAATTCCGGATTAACGGATTTCCTTTTAATATGGCTTGAATTGGCCAGTATAATTACATTATAAAAGAGTTTTATTTAATGAAAAAGGTAATGACATGTGCATTTTGCACAAGAGACTGAAAATGGAACACCGTTCACATTATATTAAAGAGGACTAGCTAACTGGATCATTGGACCTTACACGGTATGTAATAAAGTCAAGTTTCCTGCGGTGTCTCATACTTTTGGATACTTTGGCTGCTACGGTATAATGTCGGCTTGAATGTTATAAAGTATTTGGCGACGTGCGTGCTCCACTATATTTGTACACGATGGATGTCTCGAACAATTTGACCGCTTTGACTGATTCACTGGTAATGACCATTCTGTATGTTTCCAAGTATTTGGTGATCTTGACTGCTACGTACTATATGACGCTGACTGTTGTAATACGCCTATGAAGATCAATAATATTACTAAATGAATCCTGATCATGTCTTAAGCTAATTGTAACCTGCCTATGAACTAATATGTAGATTTTAAAACCTAACTTAACTACCCTGCTTAACCTAATTAATACTACACTTAACTTGAGGGTAACGCTATGGTGATTTAACTTAAATTAA